>NC_133388.1:34245663-34545663 GCF_047511655.1 Castor canadensis | reverse complement strand
GTTCCAATTTTAGTTAATTTATTAATATTTATTAAATACCTGTGATGGTGTTTAGTAGTTAGATGAATGTCAATGCTATTTATTGGGATATCTACAAATAATAAATACAACTTGAAGAAGAAGAGAGTTGGAGTTTAGGGTGGGATAAACAAGTTGGCTGTTGTCTTCAAATACTGAGTTTGATCTATCTCTTAGTGAAGATATTAAGTGGGTTACTGGATATTCAAGGCTGGGGCTTAAGGAAATACTGGGGTTATGATATATATTTCTAAGCTGTCAGAGTCTAGAAGGTCTTTAAAGCCATGGGACCAGATGAGATTTCCAAGAACATGAGTGTAGAGAGAGAAAGAGGACCAAGAACTGCTGGGTCCTCCAAGGGAAGAGAAGAAAAGAGGAATCACCAAGAGAGACCCAGAAGAAACAGCCGGGAAGGGGAAACATGAAGAGTACAGAGGAAGAACTGGAGAGGAAAGGAACAATCCATGAATCCAAGCATCAAGTAGGGTGGTGGGAGGTGTGGGGGAGGAGAACTAGGAGATCTTTTTTTACAGGCTTCTTCTTGACTAGCAGGTAATCAAGTTACTCTGCTGTTAGCCGTTTATTTTGGTGTATAGGGTCACAGGAAGTTGTCCTCTTCACTGTGTGGCCTTTGAAGTGGTAAAGTTAAGGACAGGTACTATTCTACCAGGTGTGTGGCCCTGAAGACCACACAAAAGATTTTGAACTGATTTTTTTTTTTGTGGGGAGGGGAGCAGTGGGGATTTGGGTAAGGGTTTTAAGCAGGAGAATCACATATCATAGCCTGGTTCTTATAGATACTTTTGGGAGCAGAAGAGAGGCTGGGTTGAAGGAAGGATAGGTGATAGATGGAGGACCAGTTCACTAGTTGAGGCCTAGTATGGAGAGAGCCTAAACAAAGGAAAAACAGAGATACGAAGGGGAGGTATGTCAGACAGCTTCTCATCACTATAACAAAATACCTTAAATAGCTTACAGAGAGAAAAGATTTACTTTGCCTCACAGTTTGTAAGGTTCCAGCCCATGACTGGTTGGTCTTGGTGGTTTGAGCCTGTGGCAAGGCTCATGTGGCAGGCATGTGTGGTAACACAAAACTGCTTGCCCTCAGGGGCAAGAAGCAAAAGAGAAAGACTGAACAAGCCAGAGCCCCCACATCCCTCCTCAGAGGCACATCCTCAACGATAGAAGACTCTACTTCTCAAAGAGTCCAATACCTCCCAATAGCATTACCCTGGGGACCAAGTCTGGAGGACATTCAAGATCCAAACCATAGCAGGAGAACAGGTCTGAGATACATTGAGAAGGCAGACTTGACAGTGTTTGGTAAGTGCTTGTGGGTAGAGATGAAAAAGATTGAAGAAACCCAAGTTTCTATCCTGCATGTCTGGTGGATAGAGCTTACAGTGGATTTTTGCTAGAAGATAGAGAGAAGGGGTTGTCAGATTAACCAGTTATGGATTAATTATTAAACAGCAGGGACCTGGGAGCACTCCTCCCCACTAATTAGTTAGCTGGTAATTAGGCAGAGGCTGATTAATGCTATTGCCTGTCCCCTGTGGGGTGGGAGGAAAGAAGCTGAGCCATCTCTGGAGTATCTGTGGTTTACAAAGGAGGGGCACCCAGAATCTCTGCCACCACATGACATTCCTCCACTCCTCCCAGAATGCCACAGCAACTTCCCTCCAAGTGCTTGGTGCTCATTTTTCATGTACCTGTCAAGTGCATGTCAAAGTTTAATTTTCTTGGAAAATTGGAGCTATGGCTTACATTCTGCTTCTCTCAGCCTGGGCTTCTGTTTCCCTGAAAACTGCCTGCTCTGCTATGAAATGCAAGTTTCCCAGGGCTGAAGTAGTGGCTTACTGCTAAGAAACATGAAGCTAAATTTGGCAAATGTTTATGAACTCTGTAAATTCCCGAGAGACCTGTTACTTCAGTTCATGAGGTACATTCTGACACCTTGTTGGAGCAATGAGGGATTGTTTAATCAGAAGAAATGTTCAGCAGCCCCTTCTCCATTTCCCCCAATTCCAAACATTCTTTGATTGTTTGATTCAAACACCCAAGGCAGAGTACCTATCTCTATTTCACTACAAATGCTTGCTTCAGGCAGGGCTGCTGGGTCCACACAGTTCCCCCATCCTGTGACGGATGGGTGGGTGAGTGCTCTGCAAATGTGAAGAAAAGTTCCAGTGGGACAAGTGCAGAGGGACCCATGGGAGCAACATACAGCCTAAATAAGCTATTCAATTGTGCTTTAAAAAGTTTAAATGAAATGTAACCATTTAAAAGTAATTTTTATTCAAAAATCTAAAATCCTGCTTCTCTTGAAAAATCAAAAGATGATCTCTTAGGCCCCAAATTGCCTGTTGACAGCTGTCAACTGGAAATGAGTTAGTATTCACCCAAACCCAATGGGTCACCCCTTCACCATCTCCATCTGTGTTCAGTGCCCATCAGCATTGCTAAAGTAGCCATAGCCGTGTGCGTGTGTCTGTGTCTGTATATTCACACACATCATATATTATGTTTTAATTGTTTGCTGTCTTATTTCAGTCCCCTTCACTATAATCTACTCTCCACAAGATTAAGTACTTTGTTGTGTTTGAATTAATCTCTAAGGTCTTGCATAAGGCTCAGCCCACAAACAGGCATTCAAATAAATTAACTTATAAAATAAGGATAGTAGATTAAATCATCTCTGGGGTCCTTTAGTTGCACTGTCTTCTGCCTTGATATTTCTCTTTAAATAACCACATACTTATGGGGTTCCCACTCGGGTAATATTCTTTATTTGTCTCTCCATATAAGAACATTGAATAAGAACATTCTGCTTTAATTTAGTTCCCTCTCTTTTAGCTCATAGCAATGGAGAATGTAAGAGCTGGACAGAGCCTTGGCATTAAATGCGGTAGTTTACAAACTGAGGCTCAGAGAAGATAAGCGACTTTCCTGAAGTCATTCATGTATCACTCAGGTTAGAATTTGAGCCTCCAGAGAAGAGTCCCCCTGCCTCATTTTCTGGTACAAAGGAACCACGGACCGATGTAGTACGAAAGAACAAAGTATATTCAAAGCTGATCCAAAGACAAGAGTGAGAAAGGGGAAAGGAGTACTTGGTGGGAAAAGCTGAGTGTCACCTACTGGTGAAAACAATAAATGCTACAGAGGTTTATGGGAGGACAGAAGTCACTTTAGAAACATAACGAGGACTGAGTAACTCAGTGTCTATAGCAGCAGTTCTCAGACTGGCGTGCTCAAGTGCACTCCTGGGGTGACTTTAGCTTCCCTTTGGAAGCAGGAGACCAATACATATTCTCCACAATCTACTATTCTGTTTCTGCTCAATTCTATGAGTGAGTGTGACATTGCCCAGGCCAATGAAGGGGAAAGATGGGAGAACTGATTTGTAAATGATGTGTATATGCTGGGTGAAGGCCCAGGTATGGCGGGATGATGTTTCACAGTCATTTGGGGCCACAACAGTTACTGACATTGTTACATTGCAAGCAATGCTATTAATCTCCAGCATAACTATATTACGTTATTACATTACAAGCATCGCAGCAAAAGTCCATCATCCATTGCATTATTTGCACTACTTTAATACAGTCAACTGGTGTCGGTTTTATATTTACTCTTCACATTTATTTCACTTTCAGAATTGAGAAGAGCTATAAAAGCAAAAGCATTCTGCATCTAGTTGGGATAGCCTTGTATGTATTTAAGCACCATTGCAATGCAAGTAATCTAAAACAATGGTGAAGATCCAGGAGATTTAAGGAAGATTATTTCAAAGGAGCCTATGCATTGCTCAGGGTCTTTGTAAACACTGCCTTCCTATCTCACTTGCATTTCAGTTATGAGAAACTATCCACACGAGAGATGGTTTAAGCAGCTGGAACTCTTAGGCTGTCAGACAGTGAATTACTTAGGAGGAACTTGGTATGGGAGATGGGGTATGCTGTTCCCTCAGTAGCTGGCTGTTCCCACAGGCAATTCTAGAGTCTAAGAATAATTCTGAGGGTCATTTTTACTGACTTTAGAACCAAATCATTTGTAAAGTCTGAAGGATGGAATGTGCGTCTTCCCTTTCACATGACGTAAGCCAGAGGCCAGCAAACTATGCCCATGGACCACATCTGGCTCACTGTCTGAGAGTATAGATATACACAAAGTTTTATTGTGTGTGTATATGAACACAAAGTTTTATTGTGTGTGTATATGAACACAAAGTTTTATTAGGTTTGGGTGCAATAGTACATGCCTATGATCCCAGCTACTTAGGAAGAGCAGATTGGGAGGATCAAAGTTGTAGGCCAGTCTTGGGGGAGGACAAATTTTAGGGACACCCCATCTGAACAAACAAGCTGCCTGAGGTCCCAGCTACATGGGAAACATAGGTAGGAGGATCGTTGTCTGAGGCCAGCCCAGTCAAAAACACAAGACCCTATCTGAAAAATAACGAAAACACAAAGGACTGGAGGTGTGGGCTCAAGTAGAGCACCTGCCTAGCAAGCGTAAGGCCCTGAGTTCAAATGCCAGTACTGCCAAAAGAAAAAAAATATTTATTGGATCATAGCCTAACTCATTTGTTTACAGTTTGTTTCTGGCTACTCTCTCAGTCTAGCACCATAGTTATGACAGAGGCCGTGTGGCCTGCAAAGGCTAACAGAAAGCTCCTGGTGCTCAGAATTAAATATTTCCACACTTTTCTTTTTCAGCGGATGCACATTTGATTTGTTTAATTCTCTAAAGTGATTTAATTAATGCATTTTGTTTGGGAAATTAGGAAATTCTAGGTGGCCATTGCTTTGTGGAAGTTTCTTTGATTTCTCTAATGAGGAAATCAACATCAATTGATGTTTTCAACATCAATTGCTGCTTTCTTAAGATTGGAAATTGGAAGCCTGAGAGATGCTGTTTGATTCAGGTTGCCTACTTGGCAGAGCTGGCTTTAGGCTGAGCTGCGAGTTGCATGTTAGTCATTTCACTCATAAGCTCTTCCTGCCTCTCTGTCTCTTTCCTTGACATCTTTCTCTACCTCTTTGCTCTTTCCTGCCTCACAGCCACATCAATGAAAGCTTTGATAGCTTGCCTTGATCTCCACTTTAATTCACTTCATTTGTCCATTCTTTACTTCTTCCAGGGATTTCACACTTGAGATTTCTTAGCCAGACTGTGAAATAAGCTTTGTCTTCCCTTAAAGATGAACTAAGGGACAGCAGAGGAGGTGGGATGGGGGATTTTCCAGAAAGTCCTCCTCTGATTGTGGTGGACAGTCCTGCACACCTGACCCTAGTTCACTGTGAAAGATCACTCCACACCTCCCTCACCTTGAAAGCACCAGATCTTTGGGGGGTATCCCAGGCTCTTCACAAAAATTTCTCCAGGTATTTGATTCATGTATGGAACCTAAGACTAACATACCACATGGGAGAGTTGGGTTCTCTTTGGGTCCCTTGCCTTGAGATGCCTTCCTACTTAGACACTTCTCAAGAAATGGACCAAGGGTATGTGGCCGGGTAGGGGTGTGTGGAGAGAGGGTGTGTGGGAAGGTCAGTGCCTAAAAGGAGGTATTTTCTCCTGAATGTGCTTTACCAAAATAAATAATAAAGTATGTTGGGAGTAACCAGAATAACATAAGACACTAGAGCCTCCTTATTGACTTGAGTACGCATTGCTTGCCCTCTGAGGATCAGGCCACAGTGAGCTTTCACAGGGAAATGTCAACAACTGAGAACCAGGGGCGGGTTGCCACTATGGTACTATGGGTCTTAATAAATAGAGAAAAGAATCTTGCACTCACTTCCTGTTCAAATGAGGACTGTTGAAAGTTAATTGCCTATTCAGGCAACTAATGACTTGTCACATGTTGCTATGTGTTTCTTCAACTAGTGTTTATTGAGCAGCTTCTGAATAGCCAAACACTGGACACAGCTGCAATTAAGATTTCCCAGTCTTTGAAAAGCTTACAGTCCAATAAGAATGTCAGACTTGGGGAATAATTGCAATGTAAGCTGGAGAAAACTTGGAAATTCTGCCTAATACCACATTCCCCTCAGTACTTGACACTGAATTTGACTTTCCCCATTCAACAGTAGTTATCTGAAGCTTGAGTTGTTACAATTGTCAGGTGTCAATACTCTAAGATAATCCACAAGAATTTTAACACCCTGTCACTATCCCTACCTACCAAATAAACCCAGGGAGGAAGAGTAAAAGAGTCAAGCCTGGAAGCTGGCAAGTGAGAGCACACGGTTCAAATGTTACCTGCCATCTCTTTCTAAATAAAGTGCTGTGGAGCACAGACACACCCACTCATTTATGTAATGTCTGCTGTCACTGCCTTTCTTGACATTATGACACAGTTGAATAGTTGAAGCAGAAACACTTAAACATCAAAGCCTAAAATATGTACTGACTTGCCCTTCACAGAAAAAAAATATTGCCTGCCCTTGACCTGGACTCTACTAAATACCCATACAAAGTAAAAAGCAATAGTACTCAGTTCCTGACTGGTAAAAAAATCTTTAGAGCCAGAACAGTGTTGTCTTTTAATACTGGTTAAAAAATCTGGACAGATTTGGATTTAAGTCTAAATCAGTTGTCTATCTCTTCTATGATGAAGCAGTAACATGGCTAGCTAGCTGAGAAAATTTCAGAAATCACATACTTCAAGTCTTTCTTGTCTTGGCATGTGTATATTTATAAAAATTAGGAAATACAGATGTTCCTCAACTTACAATGGGGTTATGTCCTTATAAACCTATTACAAGTTGAAAATGCATTTTTCTACACTTAACCTACCACACATCCTACTTAGCAACACAGCACGCTGTAGAGTATCGGATGTTCCCTTGTGATCCCATGTTGAGTGACAGGCAGTTTGCTGCTGCTGCCTAGAGTGGAAAGAGAGTATCCAACTGCATATTGCTATCCTGGGGAAAGTTCAAAACTCAAAATCTCAACTACAGTTTCCACTGAATGTATCATTTTTGATACACAAAAATGTGTATCATTTTTGCATCACCATAATGCCAAAAAATTGTAAGTCAAGTCATCAGGAACCATCTGTACTGAAGTAAGTCATCTTCATCGACTGGAGAGTAATAATACCCAAATGATTGTGTTGGTCAGATCTGAATCACCATCACAAGACACCTGACACAGGCTTCTTATGAAGTAAAGACAGGATCATTTCAGCTCACAGTTCTGAAGGTTCAAGTGTGAGATCAGGTGACTCCATTTGGGCCTCTAGTGCGGGTATCATGGTAGGAAGGTATGTCAGAGCAAGTGCTCATATGTTGAGCCAGAAGGTGGGGGGGAAGGCAGGGTCCCACAGTCCCTTTCAAAGGCACATCCGCACTAACCTAAGGACCTCTCACTGGGCCCCACCTCTTAAAGGTCCACAGCACCTCCTGATACCACCACCCTGAGGACCAAGCCTTTACTTACAAACCTTTGGGGTCCATCCAAATCATAGCACCAGACATTGCTCCAAATGCACAGTTAGAAGAGGATACAAAATCTTCTTGGAAAGAAGTAGTCCTTGAGAATGAGAAGTTCCTCTGCCTTCCAGATTCCATCGTGGACCTGCTGAGCCCATCTTGCAAGGGGCCATCTCTGCATCTGAGCTGCATTCCTTAACCTTTTATGTAGGGGGCTTCAAAAAGAACTGATATAGCCAATCTGTGCCTTGTGTTTGATAGAACATTTAAAAATATCGGAATCTCCTAATTCTGTAGCCAAACTCAGAATCAGCAAGACCACTTTAGAAAGGCTGTTTTTCCACAGGGACGGGGATACACACCCGAGGGGAAGGGCAGGTGTTATAACAGAAAGGCAATCATGGAAGCAGGTAAGGTGCAGTAGTCTCCTCTGCTTGAACAGCAAGTCTGTCCCATGATGATGGCTAGGAGGGATGGAGAGTGGATCCTGTTTGTTTGGAAAAACTAGACTGTTCACGTACCCCTCTCTATGTGTTGTGTCAAGCATAGTGTCTACCATGTCTGCAGGCACAAGCATATAGCTGAATGAATGAGCAAGGAAATAAATGAGTTAAGACCCTATACTACAGAGACACCAAAATTGGATTTTAATCCCAGCTTTGCCAGTTGCTATGGTATTGAAATTTAATTCTCATTATGAGGTTGTAAGAGGATGGAAATTTAGTGTTTAAAGGTGAGGCTTTTGGCAAGTGATTAGACGAGTCTTTAGGGGCGGGTCCCCCAGGATTGAACCTGGTGGGTTTATAAGAAGAGGGAATGAGACCAGACAGACCCAGACATACCTACACATGCATGCTACCTGTCACTCACCAAGTGATGCCCTGAACCACCTTGGAATTCTGTCAGCAAGAAGGCCATCACCAGATACAGCCCCTCACCCTTGGACCAGAACCATGAACCAAAATAAATGTCTTTTCTTCATAAAGTCACAAAACCTTGTGCATTTCAGTATAATGACAAAAAAAGGATTTATAAATCAGTTAATAGTTGTCAATTAACTGCTGTATATCAAAATATCCCCAAATTTAGCAATTTAAGTTATCATCTTACAGCTTCTGTGGGTCAAGAGTCTGGAAGTGGCATCACTGGGTTACCTCCAACTCAGGCTTGGTCCCGACACTGCAGTTATCATCTCAAAGCTTGACTCAGGGAGGATCCACCTCCAAAGTAACTCATGTGGCTATTGGCAGACCTCAGGTCCTCCATGGGTATTGGCTGGAGACATCAATTACTTGCCGCCTAGACCTCTCTGAAAAGTTACTCACACCCCAGTAGCTGGCTCCCTTTCCCCAGAGAGTAATTTCAGAGAAAGTTCCAAAATGGAAAATACAAATGTTTTTGTTTGAGGGGGTGGTTAAATTTTTTAAAACATTTTTTTGTGGGAAAAGATGTGTACATAGAACATATATAATGGTTAAGCTAATCATCAAATTGACTGGATTGAGATGAGTAAAGCACACCTCTGGTGTCTGTGATGGCATTTCTAGACACAATTAGATCCTGAGGGCTCTGACCGAATGAATGGATTAGTCCCTTGATGGGCCCTTGATGGGCCCATAACACGACGGCATTATTGGCAAGTGGTTAAAGGTAGGAGATGGGGCTGACTTGGAGGAAGCAGTTCCCTGAGGTGTATCATTGGGAGCTATAGATTGTCCTGTATTTCCTTTTCTCTGCTTCCTGGCCACCATGATGTGAACTTCTCTGTTCTGCCATGCCCTCCCCTTCATGATGGACTTTTGACAGTCCTGAAATTGTGAGCCCAAATAAGTCCTTCCTTCCTTTAAGTTGTTCTCTGGTCACAGCAATGAATAGCTCACTAAGGCAACATAGGATTTTCTACTTCAACCATTTTTAAGTGTACAGTTCAATGCCTTTACGTATGTTCACAGTGTTATACAACTGTCACTGCTTTTTCCAAAGCTTTTTCATCTTCTTAAATAGAAACTTGAAGTTATATTGTTTTAATAACCTAATCCTATAAGTGGCATGCCTCCATTCTATTTTGCTTTATTCCTTAGAAGCAAGTCACTAAATGTACCCCACACTTATTGGGAGGGATTGCACAGGCAAGAATTCCTGGAGGTAGGCACCCATGGGGGCCATTCTAGAGGCTGCCTACTATAGAAGCCGGGTAACCTTAGGCAGATTACTAAACCTCACTGAGTCTCAGTTTTAACCTTTGTAAAAGAGGGATATCTTAGTTTGGGCTGCTATAACAAAATGCCAGAAACTAGGTGATTTTTAAATAAGAGAACTTTATTTCTCAGTAAGAGAAAGTCTAAGATCAAGGCAGATACTTTATCTATGTCTGATCAGGGCCTTCTTCCTCAAAGATAGCTCCTCCTTGCTGAGTATTCACATAGGGATGGGGATGAGGGATTTTCCCTTAGGTCTCTTTTTAAGGGCACTAGTTCCCTTGCAGTGGTCACTGTCCCCATGGTCTAAATACTCCACAAAAGCCCCACCTCCTATCACTATCACTTGGGAGTTAGGATTTTGACATAGAGTTTGCAGGACACACATGTTCAGATCATAGCCAGTTCCATTACCTGCAACATAGAGCTATGCTCATATCCAGAGGGTGTACCACCAAGCCTTCCACTCCTTGCTGTGAGATCAAATGGACTGCTCTGAGCAGTGAAGTTTACTTACCGTGGACTCTGGACTGGGTCTTCCTGCCTGGCCTCTTTGATTCTTCATGATGGTTCGGCAGCATCCATCTTTAGACCACTGGTGAGCACAAAGAGGACAGAGCAGAGGCAGAACTACAGAGATCCAGAACAGGTTCTCTAAATCTTCTTCCTAGTGTAATCTGTATGCAGAGTAAAGCTTCCTCTGAGAGGAAAAGCCCACACTGGACAATGTTTGGTGCATATGTTGCCATTGTCCCTCTTCTGGGAACTGATCCATCTCCTCTCATTCACTCATATTCACTACCAAGATGCTCCTCTTGTTCCCATCATGGTTTCTTCTCTTCCATGCAAATTCCCAAGCATCTCTTGAATGCATCTCCCCTCCCTCCTGCAGGGCTGTGCCATGCAGTGAATACAAAACAGTTCATCTGGAGCTCTTTCCTGGGATTATGCAATGAGCCAGCCAGCCATTTGTAAAGGGAGCCTTTAAAACTCTCCAAGATGACGATACATATTTCTTTCATGTTCTCCCTTGAAAGTCAGCCCTAAACTTGGCAGGATTTTGTTCCAAACACCAGCTCATAGGTCACCATATACTCTTGCTATACTTTTGTGTTTCTTTTCTTCAGTCCTAGACGATGCTACCAGTTCAGATCCTTAATTAATAAACTGAACATTAATTCAGATGATTGTGCTTTTAAGGCAAAGAAGTGACCGTATGAATGGTTTCCAGTGGTAATAAGTATTTTGGAATGACTATTAAAATATTTGAAATAAGATAGATTACAGGCCAATGCTCAAAAACCCCAAAATAGTTACTGAACAATATTTTACAAAGTGTGCTTTGTAGAATGAAATACTGATCGCTTACCCACTGACCAAAATTAAACAGGTAATATCCAGAGTTGATGAGAATATGGTGGAACAGGACTGGACTATAAATTGGACTTGTCTATAGAGAGGCAGTTTGGTAGTATCTATCATAATTCAAAATGTAGACACCCTTTGGCCCAGTGATTCTACTCCTAGAAATTAATCCTACATCCTCCCTGCACAAAAGGTTATATATCCTGCCTATATCCTTTTGTATCATCCTGTACAAAAGGTATACGTAAACTCAAGGGGCTTCATTGCAGTACTGTTTTTAATAAGAAAATGTTGGAAACAAATATCCATCAATAATAGACCAGGTAAATCAATTGTACTGTGCTGCTGCACTGGAGGATTGTACAGCAGCTAAAATAATGAGAAATATCTTTATGAACTCACATGGAAAGATGGACATAGTATTTTGTTACCTGGAGGAAACAAATCTTAGAGCAGTATTTCAGTGTGTACCTCCCTTTAGGAATTCACACACACACACACACACACACTTTATCTGTCTTTGTACAATAGTTTATTTGTATATATGTGCAAAACATGTATTCCCACGTGGATTTATTTGGAAGGATACACATGAAACCATTAGTAATAGTTACTTTTCCTCTTGAGAAAGGAATAGAATTTGCTCGAGTGTTGCTAGCATTTGCTAAAGCAGGGTTTCTTCTTGCTTTACTGTGTATGCTTGCTTACTGTCTGAATTTATTATAATTAGCATGTATTGCCTTTGTAACTTATGAAACAGTTTTAAGTTAACTCTTAAATTTATTACAGGAGTAATATGTGTTTATTTTTAAGTAAAGAAAAAGAAAAAAGACCTATTCCTAGACATAATTACCATTAATCTTCTATATCTTTTTCTACATGTATATTATCTTTTTAAAAGTTGTAATTATTCCACATAGACTGTATTATAAGCTACTTTTTTTATTTCACAGAAATGACAAATATGATTATTCCCTAAAGAGCTAAATAATAAACACATGTATGTGTCAATAAATATTCAGTTACATATTATATATTCACACATTCAGATATACAATGCTAATGGTTGTGATAATTTTTAGGTACATGAGGTTATTAGAAACTAGGCATTAGACACGGGCAAGGTAAAGACTCAGAGCAATGTCACCCTGTAACCTGGGTACCTGCATTCAATCCTGTCCATCCCTGCATACACGCTGTCCACATAAACTGAAGCTCTGTCAAGCATCCTGAATGAGATCTCCCACTGTTGCCCTCAAGATAAAGTTTAATTTGGTTATGTGGATTGCAAGGTCCCTTGTTTTCTGACTCATATTTATCTTCCCACACACCTTTGTCTAACACCTTTACCTCCACTCCTGTCAACCACTCACCTTACCCTGACTTACCCCTCCTTCAGGTTTTAGCTTCCATGACTCCATTTCTGATTCTGTTACTTCTCTGATTCCCAGAACATCTTACCCTTGATCCTGGGCATTTCTTGGTTTTGCCACATGCTAGGCATTTTTCCTCTTCCTGACAAAAATAATGCATTGTGTGTGAGACTTTGGGCAAGGTTATTAAGCAATCAAGTTCATTGTTTACTAGCAGGGAATAATAATTCCTACCTCCTAAGACTGTTAATTGAGAAACTGAAGGAATACATCTCAATTGCTTAGAAGTGCCTGGAACCCAGTGAGGGCTGTGTGTTTAAGGCTAAAATTTCTGTTTCTGAAATCATCTCTCTTTCACTCATTCCATCTGGTTTAGTTGAGATTGGTTCTACCTTTAGTCCTAGAGATTACTTAGATAATCAGCTAACCTCATCCTCCAAGATTCTGTGATTGCTTCAGAACAGGGAATTTAACACAATCTGAGCCTACCAGACTCACTCTGAAGACTAATTCCCCCTGCTCTGGTGCTACTAGGTTAGGACTCAAGAGTTTTTCATGATTGTTAGGCAGGCACTCTATTGCTTGAGATGAGCCTCCAGTCCTTCATGCTCTTGTTATTTATTGATTGATTGATTGATTGACTGACTGATTGCTGTATTGGGGTTGCACTTAGGGCCTGTACCTTGAGCCCCTCCACCGGCCCTTTCTTGGAAGGCTTTTTTTCGAGATAGGATCTTGTGGAACTGTTTGCCCAGGCTGGCTTCAAACCACAATCTTCCTGATCACTGCCTCCTGAGTAGCTAGGATTACAGAAGTGAGCCACCAGCTCCTGGCTGCTCTGGTTATTTTGTAGATAGTTTTGCCTTTTGTCCAGACTGGCCTGGACCTTGATCCACTTGTTTATGCTTCCTGCTGTAGCTGGGATGACACTTGTATACCACAACAGCTAGCTTTTTCTGTTAAGATGGGGTCTTGCAAACTTTTTTGCTCAGAATGGCCTTGAACCATGATTCTTTTAATTTCAGCCTCCCTAGTAGCTAGGATTACAGGTGTAAGCCTCTGGTGCCTACTAAAGACTAATTTTCAAGGGAGAGAAACTTGTTTTTTTTTTTTTTTCCCTTCCAGGCTTGAGCATAATATGTGCTAGGCTTGCTGTTACAGGCAGGAGATGAGGTGTGAGACCCTTGGAGCATGGAGACCTCTGAATACAGGGCAGAAGAGGTAGGGAGAGAGGGAGAGAAAGAGATTGACTGATTGAGAGAGTGACTGATTAGTCATTTAGTCATGTCCTGGAGACACTGGGTGGGCTATTCCATGAAGCTACATTTAACCAGCTCTCCCTCAACTCAGTCATTCAACCCAAATATTCCCTTTTCATTTAAATCACTTGGATTTTCTGTCACTTGCAACCTGGAATTTTAAGAACTGTATCCAAGAGATGTGAACCTAAGAGTGTACATATTTGTTCTTATTTTGTTACTATTTCATCTACTTGGAAATAAAGTAATAGACATGTCATGGGACAGCATGAACGGAGAAAGAGCACTTGGGTTTCTGACTAGGTGATATAATATAGGGTAAAGTATCCTATGTATTTCCCAGATCCACAAAGGCTACATGGGCCTCTTATCTTGACAGGGGTAAAAAAACAAGTTATCCTTGAATCAGTTTTTCCTTTACAGTTGGAATATTAATGGATGGAGAAAATGATCTAGCAAACTGTTTAATAGCTTGGTTGGCCTGTGTGTTGGTTGAGGATTCTTGCATTAGTGACAGCCATCAGCAGATTGAGGCCACCATTCTTTGTATGGAAGAAGCAAGTTATTCAGAGGAAGGGAAATGCCAAAGTATCTCTAGTGCCCTCTTCCTATCTGTTTCTGAATTCACACGTTTTTGAGCTCCATTTACCTTCATTTTGCCCTCAAATACATCCAAGGTTTACCACCTTTTGTGTCTAGTTAGTGAAGGGCATGATACCATACTAGGAGTACATTAAGGTGGAAATCATTGAGGGAAATAATTTTATTTCATTTGAAAGAAAGAAGGATGCTTTGTTTTTGAGTCATTTCAAGTCTGGGGGACTGATGTGACGTTGCCACTTCAGGTCTTTGTCCTGATAATAGATTGAATTTTGATGAAACTCCATCTCAATGAGAATGTTCAGTGGGGACAGAGGGAACACTTCTAAGACACTGCATCCAATATCCTAGAAAATGAGTCCTGTAGCCCTTTGAAGACCAATGTCCTATTTTGTCTTAATTCCCCAAATTCTTCCAGAACTGTTGACTGACACCCCCTCTATCCTCCCTCAGCTGGTTTTTTTCCCTACCATCTTAGAACGGGTGACTTTCAGAGAGTGCTATTTGAATGACTAATAACTAACGTTTATCTGTATGTATCCATATTACCAATCAAGATGCTTAATATTAAAATATTGATCAAAAGTGGTCAATGTCACATTTTTAATTGGTTTTCAAAATCAGAACCTTCTATTTTACCCTTTGCTTTGAAGTCTGGGGGAGCAAGACTTCAAATTTCCTAAGAAAATGCTAAACATATCAAAGAAATTCAGACAAGTCTATCTATGTAAACAGGCAGACATTGACACTCAGCTACAACCTGGACTTATTCAGGAAGGATATAGAGACAAACCTTCACTTTAGAAAAACAGGAGGAAAACCTGGATTTACAGGTATCACAGAAGCCAAGGAAAGAGTTTTGAGGAAGAAGAAGTGATCAAAAGTGTTAAATATTGCTAAAATATCAAGCATAAAGAGGACTGAACTTGTATTGTGGATATAGAGATGCAGAGCTTATTAGTGGCCTGTTTTAGGATAGTCAGGGACTAAAATTCAAACTGCTGGGTTAAGAAGTGAGAGAGAAGTGAGGAAATTGACATGCTGGTATGGATGGATGCTTTAGCTGTGAAGAAATGATAGCACAGTAGCTTAAGGAACACGGGTGTGAGGACTAAGAAATACTCATGTTAGCAGGGAGGTATTTGGGCAGGTTTAAAGCTGATGAGAAGGATTCTGCTGGAAGGGAGAGACTGACTAAGACAGCCTGTAACATGATACATGATGTTAAGTTCCCAAGACACACAGTGACCCCAAACCCAGGAGTCATCTTAGAATAGTCCAGAGATACAAACTGCACATGGGAAAAACTCCATTTCCATATGACTTCTAAATTTAGGAAACTTCAGGTTTGCCAGCCTGACCTGGAGTTTGAAACGAAGAAGAGGACTCAGCTACCATTCTTTCCATCTTTAACTTTGTGGAATTAAGAGTCATGTTAATTAGTACAGCAAGCCTTAGAAAATAAAATTTAAAAAAGGATCAGAGTTTCAGGCAGTGAGGCTATGGGAAACTAAAATTTGAAAGTAGACATGACCAATAAATTCACTGTAGGGAATTCTACTTTACCATTGCCTGAGAGAGGTGGTATGGTGGGCAGCTAGATTTTATCTCAAGTTGAACTTCCAAATATTGAAAATCATCACCAAAGAAACTAATGTAGAACAAATATCCCTAGGGAAGAGGGCTCGGAGCCACAAATCTTGGGGTACCTTAGAAAGGCCAGAACTAAAAAAACCAACAACCCTTCTGACTCTTCAGTTATACACCAGTCCCTCTCTGTTCATTTTGAGGACTCAGCACCAAGATTTCTAAGACATCTAAGACATGAATCAGTGGGCAATGCTTTTGGGACAGGGCAATACTCATGACTGTCTATTCTTGCATTTGTATTGATAACTTAACCTAGTCAGACTCACTTGAGCCGGGCTGACCTTGCTGACTTGCCTGTATTAGCCACCAACAATTTGTCAGAGAGGAGGGTATTAGGAAAACTGGAAGCAGATTGTGTTGTGATTTATTGGGCAGTACAGGCAATGAGTTTGTCAGGAGGAACTGTAAATAGATGCTGTGGGTAGCTGAATATGGTTGAGGTCTTTAAAAATTGGCACTCGTGTTACATTTGGAGATTCTCCAGTAAAACATCAGAGATTTAATAAATTATTACAGTTTTGTGTTTTTGTTTTCTATGACATCTTTCCCCTTTCTGCCTCATTAACATTTGTTTCCCAGTTATGTTATTATCACTGTCGTGAATTTTGGAAGATACAAGGAAAGCCCCAAATTAGTATCATCCATGTAGGAGTGATCTTCTAGTCCTTTTGTTAGATAGAAAACCCCAAAGTAAACCCCTTTTTAGGTTTGCAAAACTTCCCCATTGGTGGGATAGGACTGGTTCTAAGAGATGTGAACTTGTATCCTGCACTTCAAGAGAGGTACAGGGCATTTTTTGATCTTTCACATCAACTTGAGAGGAAAGAGAATATACAAAAGCAGTACCACACACAGGTACCTGACCGTTTGTCCCCAATCAAGTCTTTGTTCTTATTATACTCCATTACCAGATAAAGGAGCAAAGTGGAAGGGTGGAGAGGAGACCAATGCTAGTGAGACCAGCATCCCCTGTGTAGTGGTCTGCCTTGACATGGCTACAGCCATCTTGGTCATAACTTTCATCTTTTACAGCAGGTAGTCCTGGCACACATCCTAAACCAAACAGGACAAGCAAAGTCAAGTTAGGTACCAAGCATTTCATGCTGGCCATTGAGGTCCAGGCTATTTCTTAACTGATGTTTTCTGTTCTTGACAAAGCCTGAGTGAATTCTGGTTGGCTATAGACCACTTTTGTCCAGCTTAGCATACATAAACCCTTTCCTCCTGTCTTTGGATGCAAAGATACTCCTAACTTGGTGCCCCCAAGGCTCACTTTTGTCTGGAAGTCCCTAATAAATTGCACTTTGTGCAATCCTACTTGCCTCTTTATTTAAAGACCTTTTATCTTTAGTGGCCAGACCTCATACATGGGGACCAGGTTTTCCTAAACATTCTGGATTATTTTATATTTTGTCATATTAATTTTTAGACCTTACCTGTGAGGTCTATAGTTAAGTAGGATTCTCCTTGAGAGAAAAATAGTCTTATTAGTATCTTTGGGCTACTTTCCCAATTCTTAACATTACTTATACGCTGCTATGTATTCCTCCAATGGAAGCCATGAATGGAAAGGTTGATCTCTCAAGACTTTCTATGAATTTCTTTGATGTTACTCCTGGGAACTTCTGAAATGGGTGGAGAGATTCCCTGAAGCCACACTGTTTACTTAGTTAAGTCACACACTCTTTTTTGTTTTTTCTCATCTCAAATTATACTGTATTATGTCATTCTTCCATGCTGCTGGCCTATGAAAGGCCCCAGGTAACAGCACTGTCTGATGGGAAAATAGGCCTTTCTTCCCAAGGACATTTGGTTCATCCCCAATTTTCTCTTTTGGTGGTACTAGGAGTTGAACTCAGGGCCTCCTACTTGCTTGGCAAGTGCTCTACCACTTGAGCCACATCCCTGGTACTTTGGCTTTTAGTTTGTTTCTCAGATAGGGTCTCGCACTTTTGCCTGGGCTGGCCTTGACCTGTGATCCTCCTGTCTTTGTCTCTAGGTCGTCAACAACATCTTGAGACCCAATGTGGAAGGGTAGACTTTGAGATTATTATCAAAGTCCTGGTAAATCAGCATCTGTTTGTCTAAAGTTAGTCAATGGTTAGTCAATGAGGGTTTTTTTTTTAAAAAACAGCAGCAGTTTTAACGTAAGCAGAAATTTTTCTTAACCTCTGCTTGTGTTAAACTTCCCCTGAGCCCTGTGCTCCTGGCAAACAGTTATAATTAAGAAATCCTCACACCCTTTTGTGTTCTGGGAAACAGCTTACTACAAAGAATCACTATCCTCATATGCTATGCATAAGACTTCTCCCACCAAACTATCCATTCCACCATCAAAAGATCCATGGCAATTCATGGAGGTACACATTTTATCCAGTGAGACCAAATTCTTTTTTGAGAACTGTATAGACTACAAGTGTGGCCTGTCCCATGGAGGTGACATTTTCGTTTCAGAGAGCTTGAGTTGGGAAGAAGTCACATGCCACACCTATAGCAAGGAACAGCCTTTGATCTGGCTAGCTTTACTGGATATTGTACAATGTTTAATTGTCAGATTATGCTTTCTATAAATGCAAATGTGTCGTGGCATCACAGACTTATTCATCCAAGCAATGACATTTATCCTAACTCCTATTAGTTATTGTAGTGACAGCAAAACAAACATATGGCATAGCCCCAACATAAGGAATTATCAATCTTGCCATTGAGCAGAATCCTACCATATAAGGGAAGCTTCTTTCCAAGCTTTTTAAATGTGAAATGTAATAAGATATTTAAAGAGCATTGCACTAACATGGAGAGGAAAATATAAATGTGTGTACATTAAATTGCAGATCTCACAATTTTGATGTTAAGGAAACAGTAATTACTATAAGTTCAAAATGATACTTGCTGACTAGGAATGGTCCTGGTGAAATAATGAACCTGTAGAAATAATAGTAAAGAGCTAGTCAGCCTTGTAAAGCACTGAGGCACATGTGTTTCTCTCTCTCTCTCTCTCTCTCTCTCTCTCTCTCTCTCTCTCTCTCTTTCTCTCTCTCTCTCTCTCTCTCTCTCTCTCTCTCTCTCTCTCTCTCTCCCCCTTCCCTCCTTCCTTCTTTCCCTTTCTGCTTTCTTCTCCCTTTGATAAGAAACATAATTTTTACTTTGACCTTAGAATAAAGATAACCAAGTCCTTTTTTTCAGCAATGGGCAAAAAAAGCACACCGTGGGTGTGGTTTCTTCTTTTAATAAGAACCTTTGAAGGAAACTGACAAAATCATTGGTTTGCAAGGCTGGCAACAGATCACTCCCTCTAACAACACAAAGAAAGGAAAAGCAAGGTGCTCCCCAAGGATTAAATAAGGTAAAATCTACTTACAATGGCTGGCCATTAACCATCTGGGGTGGAAAAGGTTCAGATTTTCAACCAACACATGGTTGAAGAGTTTGACAACACACAAAACTCCAATCAAGGTGATAGGGAGTGAGCTCATGGAGAAGAATGGGATGAAGTTTGCATTCAGCTATAAAGGGCTCATCAGCTGTGTCCCCAAGGGAGGAACGCCTCATAGAAGGCAGTGTCAGCCCAGAGATGGGTTTCTCACACTGCAATGAGATGATGAGATGACCACCTACCTGAGTCTCCTGGGGAGCCTGCAAATGCAGTTCTGGGGCTTCACCACACTAGCACTGAAAACACGTGGAGTGGGCTCAAAGAATCTGCTTTTCGCCGTGTGCTGGTGGCTCACGCCTGTAATACTAGCTACTCAGGAGGCAGAGATCAGGTAGATTGTGGTTCAAAGTTAACCCGGACAAATAGTTCAAAAGACCCTATCTTTTTTATTATTATTATTCATTTATTCACATGCGCATACATTGTTTGGGTCATTTCTCTTCCCTGCCCCCCCGCCCCCACTCTTTCCCCCACAAGGAGACCCTATCTTGAAAAAAATCCATCACATAAAAGGGCTGGTGGAGCAGCTCAAGGTGTAGGCCCTGAGTTCAAACCCCAGTTCTACTAAAAGAATTAAAGAATCTGCTTTTTGTTTATAATCAACTGAACCTTCTTTTTTTTTTATAGTTTCTCTTTAATTTTCTGAAAGTGAAAATAATATGCTGTATTATCACCAGGAATGTAAATACATTAAAAGAAAAGTCACCCTTACCTGAGTGCTCTTTTCTTCTACCCTGAAGTAATGGTACTAGCCACTTGGTGGATAGCTCTTCATCTCACTTTCTGCACTTGTACAAATGTTCATAAATGGAGTTATTGCTGGAGTCCTAAGCTAAAGAAAGCCTCACTTCAGGAAGTTTCAACATACCAGGTCCAGCCACTCACCCCCAAAAGCAAGCAGGAAAAGCAATGGTGCAAAGCATGAAAGGAATTGTATTCAATATATGTACACTGGGAAGATAAAGGGGAACAAGCATCTTCAGCCCTGTCTTCGTGGGTCCTGATGAAACCAGAGTTTTGGACCCAAGGCCCAAAATCTTGAGATTCCATATGCCAGGTCTGGCCCTGCATCCCTAAATGCCAAATAAAGAGGCATGGGGAAGGCAGAAAAAGGAGGCTTATGACATGACGTGGGACATGCTGTGGGAAGAGGCAGAGTAAGCAGTCAGCTCATCCTCAGCCATCTTCAGGATATAGACATGAGTTACAGGTTTAAGTAGACAAAAGAACTGGGGGCAGGAGACAAAGATTTGCATAAACAGTCCCAGTCTCAGGTGTGTTCTAGTTGACCTATTATCAGTCCAAGTGTTCCCAGAGGGGTTCTGGAGAAGATGTTATTGCCGAGGTATCTGGTTCCCATAAGATGAGTGCTCCTACTTCAGGGTGCAGCCTCATCGTTGTAGGTAATTGTCCTCATTTGGTGGTGGTGGTGGAGGGGACTGTCTGTCCTACAAGTCTCCACTGCTCCTTATGGGAAGCTTCAGTCCCTTGTCATAAGATGTTATCAGTTCTGTCCTTTCTGGAATCCAAGGTGATTGCAAGGTGACTGCAAAGAGAATGGCTTAGAGCAAAGGTAGATACAAAACGGAAGCATGGATAACAACTTTCTCCTGTTTTCAGTTAATTTATGTACCCAAGTAAGGAGTCAGTGCTTTTCAGCAAAAACAATTTGAGTACCTCTTACACTGAATATGAGCTTTGGGGTTAAATAGGGGAAGAACTGCACTGGGGGAAGAGATACACATAGGTTAGCAGTCTTAGTCAACCTGCTGTCTGATTGATCATTATGTCATGTGTGGTTCTACATGTTATCTCCTGAGGGGGCAATTCAGTTTCCATCATTAGATAATTACTTCAGCTTCAGTTTTCTTCATAGGGTGATTGTTCCCACTTGAGGGGGGCAGTCCCAGTATGGGGTGATCTATCTGCAAGGTTCACTGGTCCCAGAATCCAAGTGACTATGGGAGAGAATTAATCAGAGAAAGGCAGGATGGAGTTAGTTCCTTCAGGTTTGGGCAGTGACTGAACATTTCTAGGTACTGTGTCAATGTTCTAGAATGGCATGTTGTAAAAGCCAGTGATTACCTTAGTTACTCTGATTTTTGTGTCTTCAGCCTTGAAGTAGATGATTATTTCATTGCCATTACAAATAGAGTCTTTACTTTGGAGGCATAAGTTAGTAAAGATGGTATTTTAGGTTAAAGAAATGACTTAAGTTTTTAAATATTATAATATTACCTTCCTAAAAGCTTGAGGCAAATTACAGTCAGTTATCATCATTCTGCTTAGTTCTATCTTACAAAATCATCTTGAACATTAAAGTATCAAATACTGTATCATTTAATGATCTGCTCCAAAAGAGATCCAGGGGTAGGTCCCTGTAAGTTTCTGGTCACAGCATTTTCTTCAAACATCAATATAACATCTTGTTTTATGAGGGTTTCTGCTTAAAGACAGTTATTATACATGTAAATTCACTAATATTGAACTCCTGGTCAACAGTAATATGCTTCATACCTGACCAAAGCTTATCTAATGCACCTGTTTTATCCATAGGTACCATACAGACTTCTTGTGCTTTGGGACACTCAGCATTTCAGCCACAGGCTTGGGGTCCATTTGCAAACAGTGAAACACCAGCAAAAAGAAAAAGGCGGGTGTCAGCAGCTCATGTCTATAATCCTAGCTACTTGGGAGGCTGCGATTGGGAAGGCCATGGTTCAAGGCCAACCCAGGCAAAAACTTTGTGAGACCTCCATCTTAACCAATAGGTAGGCCTGGTGGTATGTACCTGTCATATCAAACTATGTGGGAAGCTGCCATCCAGAGGACTGTAGCTCCAGGCCAGCCTGGGCGGAGACCCCATCTCAATGAAAAACAAAAAAAAAAGCTGGATGTGATGGTGCATGCCTGTCATCCCAGCAATGGCAGGAAGCATAAAATAGGAGGATCACCATCCAGGCAATTCTCCTGGGCAAAAAGTGAAACTTTATCTTCAAAATAACCAGAGCAAAAAGGACTAGGGTGTGGTTCAAGCTGTAGAGCACCTACCTAGCAAGTGTAAAGCCCTGAGTTCAAACCCCCAGTACCACCCCAAAAAAAGATCCCAAATGATCACAAAACTACTTCAAGAGTTGATTTTGGGTTTGCCAGTACATTTGTGGGAGTAGGAAAATTTATAAATATAGAACCCACAGATAATAAGGATTGCCTGCTTTTTTCCACCAGCAAGGTATGTCACTCTCATGTGCTTAATCACTAAAGGTTATCAGTTTTTAAATATTTGTGAATAATATTTCCTTTTCTGCCAACTCTTAGTGAGGTCAGTCATATTTTCTCGCACTTATCGTACATTAAATGCAGTCTTTGCTCGTGGAACTGTTCCTATTAAGTAGCTTTTTTTCTCCGCAGTTGTAGAAATTTTGCATTTTATGAATGTCAACCTTTTGTCATATGTTCTGTAAGTATTATCCCATTTAATTACTTGTTCGTTTTATGATTTGGATATCTGCCATATATTTTAAACAATCAAATGTCTGTCTCCCTTTTGTGATTTAAGGTCTCCCATCTTGTTTAACCTTCAAGATTGCATACATTTCCATTTTTATTGTTCATGTACATTTAAATCTTCACTCCATCTGGAATGATTTTTTATATAGTATTAGGCAGGCTCTATGTGTCTTCTTCCAGCTGAACAAGCCCCAGTTGTTCCGATGCTAATTAAAGTTTGAGGACAAGCACCCCATGGGACAGAATGAAAATCCAATAAGCCACAAGAAGGCAGTGCTCTTTTAAGTACTTTGCAGGGAAAAGAATGCCCCAGCTCCAAGGTATGACCTGTATGTCAGCATGATAGATATATCTCCTAAATCAATTGGGACTATGAGTTGCAAACATTAGACACCCAAATTCAAGTGGCATACATAATAATGTATTTCCTCATTCACCTTACTAAAAACTAGGGACATCCAAGGTAGAATGGGTTTTTTGGTTACTTAGATCCAGCAGCTCAACGATATCTCAAGAATTCAGTTTCTACTTGTGCTCAGCCTTCCTATCAGCCTTAACCCAAAGATGGCTTTCTTCCTGCTTACCAGGTGTTTGCCAAGAGCAACGAGGCTGTACTCTTCCTCATTCATGTACAGTGACTGTGGTGGATATTTCTACAGTGTTTTGGTTCTTTTGTGGTGGTTGTAAAGAACTTTCTGGGATCTAGAACCAAGGGAGGTTGGTGTCACGTAATGGATATCGATATCCGCCTGTGATATAACTGAGGGTTGTTGTTTTTGTTTGTTTAGTTTCTATCTGGTTGTTGGTGGATCTGTAACATCCACGGCTGGTTCCCAGGACCCCCCACCCCGAGATTCTCTGAGGTACCTACTATTCTTTACTCATCCCTTTCTGCTGAGCCTGCTTGAAATAGATTGTGTTTCTTACATAACATTTCCTTGATATAAGAGATTATCAAGGAAATGGTTCTTTAAGTGAAAGCTGGGGTATTGGAAGGAAAAGAATGGGAATCTGAGAATTGGCATGGAGACATTGGGAGGATTCGAGGGACCCATACACCCAAGGTTCCACACCTCACTAAATCTTCCTTGTCAACATAAGCAGCCCTTCTCCTGTGAAGGACATACAACTATCTGAAGATCCTTTAAAGACTTTGCCTCACTCCTTGGAGGATGTTAATTCCTTACCATTCACTCCTATGACTCCTTCATTGCTTCTATCCAAATATTGGAAGTTAGATCCCAGTATGTCCCAGAGAGCTAATCATAAAGCCATACCTTGGAAAAGTATTTCTTCTGCTCCTAGTATTATAATACTTTACACGCCAAAACTCACAATTTGTATCTTACTCTTCTTCCTAACAGGAACATCTGTTTTTGCAGTGACCAACTAAAATATTGCATTTCCCAAACTCCCTAGCATATAGGGGTGGCCATGTGACATATTCAATGAAGCATAACTGTAAGTCTGCCGGTTATTTCTAAAACAAAAAATGTTTTGGAATTCTAAGTGTTGTTCTTCTTTCCTGTATTTTCCTCTTTCTTACTGTGTAGATGCAGTCATTGTCTCTGGAACTACAGAGGTCATCTCATACTCATGAGGGAACAGCCAGGAAAACTACTAGGTCCTTAGATCTGACATTTTTAACTCCTGCACAAATGACAGCATTCACTTACTACTTTACTCCTTGTTATTTAATGGAAAGGAAAAAGGATCCTAATTTATTTAAACCATTGTTCAGTTTAAATTTACTCTTCCATTTGGCTAAACATAATCATGAACAGGTAATAAGATGAAAAAGTAGCACCAATGTAGAAAGCATCTATTTTCCCTAGAAAAAGTAAAAATTCCTGAGCTTCTCTGGTTGGGCCAATTTAGATCCTGTAACACCCTCTATCCAATCAGCTTGACCAGAGCAATGCTGTATGCTGATTGGCATAAGCCAGTAGGGTCCTCCTTGGGATAGGGGTCAATTCTGTTAAACCTATTTGATCTGCATCTCTTTGGGGATGACATGCTGAGAGGAAACAGAAAATATTTGGGTAGGAAGTAAGCAAATAACAAGTCCATTTTATCCCTATTGTAGATTTTGCCATCAAAATTTATTACTAATTAGGCTATTCTACTTTCATGATCACTGAGCAATTTGCTGGTTAGATTCAATTTCCCATAAAATTTATGACAGTGATAGGAACTCATCTACTAATAGGAGTCCTGTCATCAGATTGCCAGTTAAGGGATTTATATATAAGATTTCATGAATTAGTATCTACAAGTTTAAGTACTCTGAATCCTTTATCCTTACCTCCAGGTCATGGATCTGTTCTGCTTATAACAAACCAGGTCTGTGAGTCTGTGAGGATGAGGCCCAGGGGCCAGGCCAGGGAACTCTCTAGGTAAATGGCACCTTCTGAGTCATCCTAGTCTTTTAGAAATCTCCCTCTGTGGTACTTCTTAACATCTACTTGAATCCTTGATACAGCCACAGATGACATGAGTGTTACATTTTCATTATGTAAGATTTCAGCAGTGACATTTGCTCTGCCCAGGAGTATCCAAGATAGAATTCAGAGTGGAATAAAGCCAGTTCCTGTCCTCATAAAGTCAGCCTGATGCCCAAACCCTCACCACTGTAAGTCAGGATTAATTTGACAAGCTGCAATTCAGGTGAAGGGTGCTGTGATGGACATAACTGGAATGATACCAATCACAGGAAAATAGAGTGACTTTGCAAAAGCAAAAAGTCAGATTCAGTTTGTAAACTTTATGACACCTAGTATCTTTGCAGAACATCTGGGATACAGCTAAGTCATTAATATTTATTGATTACTTCTGACTGATGGAGATCTTATCCATGATAATCAGTAGGATGAAAGTTCTGCTCTGGAAGATAGAAGCTTTAAGAGCTTACTTTGTTTAGTATGGGGATAGCCATGAACAAGTCATCTCAATTAAATGATCTTCAGTTTCAAAACTTAGTTCTCATTATGGTTAAATACGTCCTGAACAGTTTCATTAATTTACTTTAAAAGGCCCTTTCTTTGTATCATAAAGTTCAACTTTATTGTGGTTCCTGAACAAATTAGAATAAATTTTGTGTTTGTAGAACCCAAATGAATGAGGATTAACTGCATGCTCATTAAAACTCTTTAAAATTCTGTTAAGACTCCTCCTTCAAGAATTCAGTTGATGAAATTTTCTCATTAGACTTCACAATGAGGTTGGAAAACAAAAGCTCACACTCTCAGCCCTACAAAGAAAACCTCTGAGCTACTCTTGCCAGTTTTTATTGCGTAAGACACTGAGGAAACAGCCTAATGAACTTGGCCTTGACATTGTCTTGTAGGTAACTTGTCTTTTAAAGAGATTCTTGTAATGATTTCAAACTAAACTATAATGCAGCATTGAAGTTCAATTAGCAGATTCATTAGCTGGGTCTTGATCACACCTCTGATCATCATCACTAATGGATGGTATTAAAGTTTTCATTCATTACCGTCATTAGTCCCTGTCAGTGATAAGGTTGCACAGAAATCTATTTGTGCTCAACTTCTAACCAGCATGTTAAATGGTGTCTCTATTTTAAGCACATATTGGTGGTTGGGGGATGCGACCCATTTAAAAGCCATTCATGAGGATGTAATTTGGGAAGTTTGACTGAAATGGCCAAGCCAGGGTGACACCACCTACTCTAATAAAAGACCAGATCCTTTTAGACAGCTAGATGAGTCTCAGTCCAGGGACAACAAGGGAAGTGGTTTACTCCAAAAGAAAACAGCAATTGCTTCAACTCATGGCAGGGAGGGTTGCAATGAAAAGAAAGATACCATTGAGGTGGTTTTTACCCCACAATGGTGGAAAGATCACCTGCATCAGAACCATCCCAGAAGCTAAGAAAGCCCTTAGACTTCTGGGGATGGTGCCCAGATATTGCCTGACAAGCACGTAGTATTCCTCCTAAGCTAACTCAAGTTTGAGAACCACCACTCAAGATACCTTCAAGAGGGGCAAAGAGGCAAAGTAGGGGCCAGGGGAAGACATCACAGCATTTGATGACAAAGTACTGAGAAATCATTCAGCTTGTATTTATTGTTAGGATTTTTGCCCTCAATAGCTGAAACAAGTTATAGGGGGAAGGGAGATCAAATTTGCAACAAGAGAAAAAACTTTTTTTTTTTTTTTGCATTTAAGTGGTTTGGGTTTTCTTCCTTTGTGTGGCCCTATTTAATTATGTGTATCTGAGTTGGCTATATAAAATAATCCTTGAACTTTGTACTATACATCTAAGAATCATGGATATGCTCCATTTTATTTCTGTTCTGAAAAGTTGTACATCAGTAATTCAAAATTTTTCTAGGCTACTTCATGCTTTGAGAAGCTGTTGAAAGGCCTAGAACCTGTTTTTTACAAATGCATGTACATCAGTACATAAAATCTTGTTTTATGTTAAAATCAGTACATAAAATTTAGTTTCTGGGAATTCATAAATCCGTAATCTGTGGACTCCAAGTTAAGAACCTCAGTCTGAGCCTAAACCACCCAGCCTGCAACTCTGTAAAGTGGCCCCGCCTATCACCCAGCCAGAGCAAGGAGAAAGTGGCTTCGTGTGTGCAACAAATGGATGAAAGAGACGCTAAAGAATTCAGCTCTCACAGCCTGAGATCTGTTAGAACTGCCCACAAAATATTTGTTTCTTCACCAAACATTTGAAGTTACCTGCCTTGGCTGGAAAGTCTCCAGCTTTTCCCTATTCACTCATTAAGATCTTGTACCATATTTAGTAAAAGAGCCTTAATTAAAGGCATGTTTAATGAATCTAATAAGATTATACCCCACTAATGACACAAGACTCCTGTTAGGCTGAGCCTGTATGTTTACATTTTGTCTAGCAAATGAAAATGACATTTTCTAGCAAATGGTTTTTGCAATTTCAGAATTAGTTTGTGGATCTGTGTAAGGGGCCTGAGTTTGATGTGGGCTGGTTATAAATTAGATTTGTTAAAAACTATTCCCTTTGGAAAAAAAGAAAAAAATAAGACCTATAATACCACTACCAAAGACATCTAACCAAATATTCTGTACTTACTATTTCATTCAATATAACTGTACTTTATGTGATATAATCACATCTGATTTCCTCACTTAATATATCTTATATATTTCAATTAATTACATGTATTTTATCATGTTTACTGGCATCCAGTATTTTGTAATATTTATGTATGTATTTTATTTGCTAAAGTGCCCACTAATAGATACTTAGACTCATTCCATAATATGAATTTCTGTCTTGTATACATTAATATTTGGGATTTTTTTGCTGCTGTTATAGCTAATCTTGAATTCTCTGAAGAAGTAGTTCCTTTGGAGAGTCAAGTTTTCTTGCTTAAAAGCAAATTCTACAGAGTCCAGGGTATTAGATGTAATTTGCACTTTTCACTTTGTTCTGGAAAACCAAGAATAAATAAAAATCCAATTCTATAGCCAATGCCCTCCCTCTCCCCCAAAGGTAATCAACCTCATTCTCTGAAATTTCAAAGGGAAAAAACTAGAAACACCACTGAAACCATTTTTAATTAGACAGTTAGCAGTTCCTAAAGCAAGCTATAATTTGCCCTCCCAAAGTAGAGGTTTTTTAAGCGAGCAGTTTAATCGGCATATTCTTGTTAAGCATATTTTATCAGATGTTAAGGCTCCAGAATCTAGACAGCATATCAAAGTGTATCAGATTAGGAATGTGATTTCCTTTGACTTCTGACTGGCTAAAGTATGACACATGACAGAATGTGTCTGTACAGATGGATCTTTTGGAGAAAAATAGGAGTTTTTTTATTAGCCATGGTTTTATACCATGATTGGAGGATTAAAAGCTGTTACTGTTGTCGTGTACAAATCTCATAGAATCTGCTTCTTAAAGTGTGGTCCATCGACAGTGGCATCAGTTGATTAGGAGTTTGATAAGTAGAAGCAGTAGAGCTCTCAATCAGAATTCTTAACAGGATCCCTAGTTGATTTTTTTTAAAGTTTCAGATGTTTATTATGGACTACAGCAAATTAATCAGACCAACCAAATATCCATACAGCCTCCATCCACTTCTCTTCACTTACATCAGTAGCACTTATTTCAAAGGAAATGATTCTTGCAGTAGTGTTTATAAAGTGATTTATAACATGAAAATTCTGTGTCTTAATATTAGAATTCACACGTCCAATCAAATAGCCATAAAATGAATCTTATCTCACTCTGTTTTCACTGTAGGGGTTTAGAGAGAACCTTCATTCATTCCTTTCTTCATTTTAATGACTAGTTTTTTTTTTTTAAGGCTTTGGAGCTCCTTCCCAACAAACTACAGATGCTCCTTGATTTATGAGGAGGTTACATACAGTGAAACCAATCCTAAGTTGAAAATATCATGAGTTGAAAATGCATTTTCTATACCTAACCTACTGAACATCATAGCTTAGCAACACAGTACACTGAGGAGTAAAGGTTATTTGCCCTCCTGTTTACATGGCTGAATGCTCCTGCTTAGCCTCACAAGTCCTCAGTCCTCACTGATCCTTAGGAAGGTCAGTATTCAGAATTTTAAGTACATTGTTTGCTGACACATGTCACTTGTGCAACATCATAAGCTGAAAATAATCAAACTATCATAGAAATAAGGAGTAGCTGTAGGAGAAGAAAACTGGAAAAGAAGACATGGTTCTATCTTTTCCAGGTTGTTGGCACCAACAACCATCAAATTATCCTTCAGTCTTTCTTGTCTTTTTACTCTCCCTGGACTACCTCTTTGCTCAGTTCCTCATCCTGTCTATTCTTCTCAGTCCTACTATTCCCACATTCAAGGTCATTTTCTATCACTCAGATTATTAAAACAACTTCCTACTGGATCTTCTTCCTGCCTCTGACCTCACCTTTCTCTTTTTCCTCCAAACTATCAGAATTATCTTTCTCAAATACCAACCTATGCCATTCTTCTGATTACAATCCTCCATCAACTCCCTTCTAACAAGATAAGGAAGAAATTGCTGAACATGGCAATCTACTGTTGTGTTTTATATTCATTCCTGCAGTTACTTGATGTATTGTTACCTCCTGGTTCTCCCTAGAAGAATCCTGCTTATCCAACAAGATTCAGCTCAAACACTCTCTCTCCCTAGCACCCTCATACAAAATAGTTTCCCTCTGTAATCCCAGGATACTTGTCTTCATGATGGTTGGTTCATGAGCTTTCTCTCCTCCCCAGTGAGGTGCCTGCCACACAGGTGATTGTGAATATGGATGGCCCCATATTCACATGTGAGATCATAATAGACACATTTGTTAGAAATAATCCTGTCCAATTTTTTACCAATGGTAACATCTTATAAAACTATAGTAATGTAAGTTCTTCTCAAACTGTCATAATCTATGAGCAATTTTGAGTTAAAACATCTGTATACTTTTATGCTGAATTCTTAATAGTCACTTCCATGAACTCAACTCCCGAGGGTCACCCGCCCACCCCCACACACATGCACACACACTAATGAATCTCAAGGACCAGCCTCTGTCCCCATGTCTCCTTAATCAAGCAGATCTTGACCCTAGTGGGGAAAATCATGTCCCTGGTGCTCACTGGATACCTGGTAACCATGTGGTTCCCTCAGGCTTGGGCTGCCCATGACAGGCTTGTGCCTCCTATGGAGTTTACCCTCAAGTATTTGTGGGGACCGTGGCCACAGCAGAGCTCTTCTCCATGCTGTTAAATAGGCGGCATGTCTGGGGATTGATTCTGACCTCTGCTCTTCCCAGATGACTGGTAGAGTCACTTAAGGTCCCGAGTCCATATTTCTGGGAAATTTGTTCCTATTACAGTTAGGAGTATGGTATGCAAGTGAGAAATGCACAAATTAACTTAAGATGCATAAATGTACTGACTCAATCACCTGGGAGCTCTTGGGATAAAACTCCCTCCAGAGATTCCTGGTGCTCAAACAGTATCTTCTCTTCCTCCCCACTTTTGCCTGTTTGTTGACCTCATATTTTTGATGGTCTGTCTGATTTATACGGCCATTGGAAGATCTCAAATTATAGCCTTACTGCTAAAGTGATGCATGAAGAATAAGAATCATTCCTCCATTATCAATGCTAAACAGTACTGGGGAAGAGCCCTACTTAGCCTAAGATACATCTGATGCCAATCCCATAGGACAGTTGCTTGTATAAGGCATGTAATATATGCTGTAGGTATGACTTACCCTGAGCCACTTATCATCTGAGGGGCCTGGGATTAGAGTATCAAGTCAGCAGCCTCTGGAGAACCAAATGAAAATGAAAAGAGAGATTCTTCCAAAGGAAGGGATGAGGATGGGCAAAATAACTAGTGTCCATTTTCATTCTGGTTGGTCCTAGCATCTTCTCCTGTGGTAGGGAGAGAGGGAATGTTTCATGGGGACTATGGTTGTCCCTCTGGGACTTATGACCATTGTTAAGAGAAAGAGCAAAGACAACTATAAGCAGAGAGAGATTTACTTACATATGAGATTGAAATTTGAAGGAATTCATACCTAGCAGCCATAATTGTGTTTGTGAAATTGAAAACAAAGTCAGTTGCAAAAGAGAGGAGGACAGAGTGGGAACTTGAAGAGCTAGTAAGGGTTTGAGGAATGAGAGATATAGATGACCAGGGACAATGAAAAGAATGACTAAGAGATATTGAGGTCCCCATGAAGATTGGAGACTGGTTCAGTCAGGCTTCTCTGGAGCACAAGAAGGAAGAATGAGTGTGTCTGTACATAGCACATTTATATTACATATACAAACACGTATTATGTATACAGGTTTATTTCAAGGAATTTTCTCACTCGATTTTGAGGAATGGCAAGTCTACGGTCTCCAACAGAGGCCTCAAGCTGGAAATTCAGGCAGAAGCTGATGCTGTAGTCTTGAGGCATAATTTCTTCCTTAGGGAAACCAGTTTTGCTTTTAAGGCCTTCCAGTGGATTGGGATCAGCCCACCTACAATATTAAGAATGTCTCTTTTATTTAAAGTCAGTTGATTATAGCTTCTAGCCCTATCAACAAAATATATTCACAGCAACACTTAAATTAGTATTTGATTGATTTACTGGGTACCATAGCCTATCACCATGACCCATTAAACTGTCATGGAGACTGTGAACTTAGAGCCAGTTTGCATGGTATTCGATTATTTCCCTACTCAGTTCAGCAGAGCTAAGTATCTAGCAGAAAAGAGCAGAGAAGGTGATCCACTGAATTGATTATAGATTGGAGGGGTTTTCAGGGTGGGACACTGAAGTATAAAGGTGACATGTTGGAGCTGCTGTTAAGGGGATGATTGGATGATGTCCATTGGGGTCACTGCTGAACTGAGAAGTTAACTCCCCAAGGGTGAATGGTGATAATAAGAGTATCAACCACATAGGTTAAAATAAATAATGAATGAACAATGCCTGTGTTGAGCACTGAACTAAGTACCACATTAATTTTAAATTACTGTCATTGTGGTTTCATTTAACTATCAAAGAACTGACAGTTTCCATGAAGTCAAAGAGTAGAGTTGGTGGGAGTAAAAGAATGAGACAGTGTGATATATTGGAGCCCATTTATTTACTCAAGTAACAGTTATTTACTAAGCAGTAACTTGGAGCTGAGTACTGGCTTAGTTGCAAGAGATGGAGCTGTGAATGCAATAGACAATGCCCTGCCCCTCAGGGCTCACATTCTTTAGAGGGAGGAGGCATCAGCTGATATGCAAACAGGTCAACAAAGAAAACAAGCAGCAGGTCTGTGGGGAAAGTGTTATGCAAAAAATAAAGCTGAGTTAGACCATGGAGAGTGGTAGGGCCAGACAGGGTTGGGGTAGGATGAGAGACTGATAAGTGCTATTTCAATGGAATGCTGGAGGAATGAAGGAAGTGAGCCAAGAAGACATGAGGAAGAAAGAATTCCAGGAAACAAAGATGGTGTGCACAAAGATCCCAATGCCAGAGCCTGTGGTTTGGGGGAGTAAGGGGGAAATAAAGTTGGACAGGAATCAAAAGTCTTCATAAGTTCTCTGGAATTCACTCTGAGGTAGCCATTGAGCAGGGAATTGGAAACACAGAAGTGACATGATTTGACCTACCTTTTATAAGGGACATTTTAGAGGCTCTGGGGGAATGGGCAATAGGAGGACAAGGGTAGAAGAGAGAGACCAGATGGGAAGCTGTTACCATAATCAGGCAAGAAGAGTCTGATTGGAGTGCAGTGTTCAGTGTCAACAACACCAGAATATGCCCAATGGGCATGCATGACTGAGAGGGGCCTGAGGGTGATGATCAAGATCACCCAGAACCCATTTCTGGAGGGTTCCTCTACACTGACTTGGGGCTGAATAGGTAGGAGAAGACTGTGATCCAGGTTCTATAGTCCTTTATGAGTAAGGAGTTGTGATTAAGAAGGTAGTGAAAGACTGGAGAAGGTGTATAAAGAGTAAGTTTGGTTGGATGTTAGGTAGGTGCTAGAGGCTCCTGCCACAGGGCCCTTTGCACACACTGCTTTTTTTGAGGAAAGTCTCTCTTCTTGACTCAGTCTCTTTCATCTACTCTCAGGTTTCTAATTAAATAGATTGGTCAGGAAGTAATGCATACAGAAACTAAATGAACTTTTTTTTTTAATGGTACTGGGGATTAAACTCAGAGCCTCATACTTGCTATCCAGGCCCTCTACTACTTGAGTCACACCCCTGATCTTTTTGCTTTTAGTTAGTTTTTTTCAGATAGGCTCTCAAGCTTTTGCCCAGACTGGCCTCAAGCCCAGGTGTTCCTCCTGTCTCCGCCTCCCTAGTGGTTCAGATTACAGGTGTGCTTGTGCATGCCTAAACAGACATCCTTACCTTTATTCCCTGACACCTGGAATTCGGCAGCTTGAGTACCTTCCACCTGAAAGTCTAATGTGGAAGAAGTATCTTTAGGGAAGACACAGGTCTGCCTTGAGGCTAGGGTAAGAAGGCTGGGGATTTCATTGACCATGGGCCAAGAGCTTCAGCAAGCACAATGGAGAATGTCTAGAGGGCGTCAGTAGAGGGAGGAAGACTGAATGGGAGGAGGCAAAGAGAGGAGCAGAGAAAGAAGAGACACTGGAGCAGAACTGAAGGTGCCAGAAAACAGCATCCACTGAGCACAGAGATCCTGATCAAGACCACAGCTGGTAGTATGTGCAGCCTGTCCGCTTCCTGGGACACCAAGCCCCAGAGAGATGTGAATAGAAGTTGTCTGAGGTGGTGTGAGGACTGACTGGACACCGAGGAGTCCCTATTCTATAGCTTGAATGAGCTCTAGCCTGGAATGGCTTGGAGGCCTGGACCCAATGCCAGTGGGACTGGGAGAGGGAGCAGACCCCAAAAGTTCTTTATCCACAACTGTCAAGTTCTTCATACTGTCACACTCCAGAGTCCTGAGCACACTGTTTGTGATGCTAGCCTCTCTGCCTTTGTATGTGTCCCCTATCATTGAATTTGTCTAGGCAATAAAGTGAACAGCTACTTAGAATGAAGGTGGAGGATGGAGGTTTGGCTATGTCTTGGGGGATGAACTTAGCTGGCCTCTGTTATCCACTTGACCTTGAGCATCGATTCTCTGCCAAATCTTGCCTCTGTATTTACCTTCACAAGGAGAGAATGCAGGCATGTCTCAGGTGGGTAAATTGTTTATGGAACACAGGCTTGTTGGACTTTACAAATGGTTTTAAAATGTGGAAACTGTATTAAAAATGAAGTGAGATCAGCAACGTCTGCAGGCTCTGCAAATGAAATGTCACTTGGATTTAAATCCACATCCAAGGATCTGGGTTGATCCTTTGCAGACTTGCTCTAGTGCCATGCTTACCCTACTGTTTTCTGTTAACCTTTCTCGCATGTGTTTGGCAGAGCTGGGTATAAACCCACGTCCACAGCAAATGCAGGGGAAGCATGGTACCCACTGTGGTGGTTTCTCAGGTGGGAGAAATAGGGTCTCAAGCCCGTGGGAGACAGACTGGAAACTGCCCAGCATGGAGGGCAGTAGTGTGACCTCCTCTGCCCATGAAGAGTGGAAGGGGTAATTCATAGCTTGAGGATGCTATGAGGAAGGGGCTATGAGAGGCAGAGTGGCTACTTGTTTTTCCAAGCACTCTTGGAACAGGAAAACTCCAACCCCAGCATTCAGGTGGTGTCTCTACTTCAGGCGAATTCAGGAACAGAGAGGTAGGGTCGTGTTATGCTTGAGAGCATGGTCACCCACTGCCCAGAGGGATGAGAACCAAATCCTCATGGTGTTCTGTGGCTTATGTCTCTTATTGAACATTTGCCATGCTCTGTGTCTTGATAAAAACTTGACATGGCCAGGCGCTGGTGGCTCATGCCTGTAATCCTAGCTACTCAGGAAGCAGAGATTAGGAGGATTGTGTTTCAAAGCCAGACCCAGAAAATAGTTTGCAAGACCCTATCTTGAAAATACCCAACACCGAAAGGGGCTAACAGAGTGGCTCAGGTGGTAGAGCCCCTGCCTAGCAAGCATGAGGCTCTGAGTCCCACCAAAAAGAAAAGCCTAAAAAAACCTTGGCATGCATTGCCTTTAATTCTCTCAATCTTCTCAACTGTGTTAGGTTCAAAATTCTGATTGTATAACTCAAGGTGTGAGTGGGTAATCACCTAGGAGAACTAACCTCACTCACGAGGGACTGATGTATAGAACAGGAATGCCAGCTGGTTATTTTGCAGTGAGACAGAAAAAAGGATACTTAATGTTCTCTGCCCAGTGAGTTTTATCTGATGTCAAGGTTATATGCAAACGTAAATTAAGAGCAGAGGTTACTATGAGTATGAAATAGTACAGGTCGAGAGAGGTAGGGGACCTTACCCACAGGGTCACAGATCTGTGAGGGTCGTGGCTTCAGCAATGACCAGCCCACTGTGAGGCTCACCATGGGGTGGAGTGAGAGGGCACCACCAGTCCCAACCTCTCTCAGTTTTGCTTGCAGAGTCTCCAACACTGACTATGTTAGTCAATTTTCTGTAACTGTAACAAAATAACTTAAAACAAGGACAGTTTCACTTTGACTTGGTTTCCAAGGTTCTGGTCATGGTTGTTCGGCCCCACTGCTTTGGGGCCTGAAGTGAGACCACACATCACAACAGGGAGCCAAGTTGCTCACCTCATGGCAGCTGAGGAGCAAAGGAAATAAAGAGGAAGAGACTGAGATCCCAACTTCTTCTTCAAGGGATCACCTCCAGTGATCTAAAACTTCCCCCTAGTTCCACCTCCTAAAGATCTTAAAGGCTGGGGGCCAAACCTTTAACCATGGGCATTTGGGGGACATTGAGTTCCAAACTATTAGCCCTGACCATCACCCAGTTGGGATGATACAGTCCTTTCTTTGGACATGTTAATCCTGGGCTTTCAATAAGCTGTAATCTTACTTTGCCTCATACTTTTTGGGTCCACTATTGTTGGTTTATGATTATAAGCTCTACAGAAAAATTTTATTATTTCATTTCCAAATTCGTGTGGAGGTACCCTAATGTCAAGCCCATCTCTGCCTGATAGAAGGTATTATTTGACATTGTGCAGTTGTGCAAGCTTGGTTATTGGCTTTCCCTGGCAGCTATCACCATTTGTCACGGTGTCCGCTTAGGTACTTGCTTATGGTCTACTTCTCCTGTTAGAATGTACACTTTGCTTTATTCACTCCCGTACCCCAGCACCTGGAACGGTATGTGGCACAAGGTAGGAGGGGGCAGGTGATACAGATGTATGTTGGATGGGAGACACTCCATCCCAGGTCTGCCTGGCCCTGAGGACCGTACCACCACAATCTCAGCTTGGTGAGGCAGAAGAGGGCAGGGAAATCTGAGATAATCAGAGTCAAAATGAAAATCAAGTGAAAACTCTAGAGAAATGTATCTCCCTACCGCTTCTTAAAGAGCCAGCCTGGTTAGGAGTAGACTAGCGCTGATGACACACAGAGAGGTAAGAATGTGGAGGGCCTTTGTCTGGCATAATTGACATAAACCTTGATGAACAATTTGTCCCATTTTAAATATATTTGAAGCTGATCTCTGCAGGCACATGAATCATGCACAATTTCTATTTCCGTTATCATTTAGACTGCATTTATTTCCATTTGCAATGCTGCACCCAAAGGTAACATCATTTATCTGGTAACCACCACCTGCATTTGGTGTCTAAGAAGAAACACCTGGGCTCAGCAATTGCCTTTTACAACCCCAAGCCCAAAATATGATTATATGGCTCCACTACAGCCTGTCAATTTACTAGTTGCTAATAGCTCATTGGTGGGATTATATGTGTATTGTGCATACTTTTTAAATTACAGAATTGTGTGAATAACTCACAAAATTTTAACACAGTACCTAGCATTGCTTATCAGATATACTTTTTCTATGGGGATATGTAAATTCTAGAATATGTTCTATATTTCTTACAATAGAAAGTGGAATTTCCTCTAAATCTCATTTTTCCCACTTCATATCTTCCCATTCACAATACAGAGCAGGTACAGGGCCTGGACTGGGGTATAATGGGGTAGGTTTACTTTCCCTTATCTTTCTATCCAGTTAGTGTAAGAACACAGTAAGAACGAGGTGACCTTAAATTATCTTAAAGGCCATTAAAATAAAATCTTATCCCAAATCAGATGGAGATACTTACTACTAGAGAGTTTTGTACCTTCTTCAATAATTAAAGATAGCTAGCAAGATTTATAGACAATGCAATTTTCATGATGCATTGAAAAATGTGTTCTTTCAGCAGCTGTGTTTATCACACAATATCTCAAAATTGCTTGGCAAAATGAAAGAGAGAGTGGTTAGGGACCTTCCCAACATATTATTAAGGTCATTTTCAAGCAAACTGAAAAGTCTAAAGTAATCACAGAGTGAATACCCATGTACCTGTCACCTACATTTTACAGTCAACGTTTTGCTGTTTGCTTTAACACTATGCATATATCCATCTCCCTCTCCATCTTTTTTTGATATTTTAAGTTGAAAAATTCAGTACATTTCATCACTAAACACTTCAGCATGCATACCATTAATTAGCACTCAATATATTTTAAGGTAAGATTTATCTAAAGCAGCATACACAAATTTTTAAGTTTTCCATTCAGTCAGTTTTGACACCCATGTAATGCCAATCCCTAACCAAGTTACAGACTTTATTTCACCCAGAATGTTGGTGCTAGTGCTTCTTCCCACCCTGCCCTCACAGAGAGAGGCAACCAGTGTTCTGAGTTTTTCAGCGTGGATTAGTTTAGTCTATTCCAGAGCCTTATGCAGTTCTAGAATCATGCAGTTTATACTTCATGGAAATGCATAGAATATATACTATTTTGCATAAGCCTCTTTCACACAGCACACTTTTAAAATTCGTCTCTTTTTTTGTATCTGTACCTATTTTAGTAATGTATAGTCATCTTCATGCTGTGTAGTATTCCACCGTATGGGCATACCACAATGTGTTTACCCACTCACTTAGCCATTTTCACCCAGACTGTTTCCACTTTCAAGTTACAATGAACAAAGCTGCTATGCACATTCTTGTAGAAGTCTTTTTATAGACGCAAGCCTCTGCTTTCTTTTGAACCCCCTGATGTATGTAATCTAGCATGGAGTCTGCACATAGTAAGTATTCAGTGTTTATCACCCTGGCATGAGATGTACATGTTGGATTTTATAATGTATTGGGCTTCCCCTGCTGTTCTCATGTGAGCTCCATTACTGCACGGCAAAAGGACAAGGCCATCCATAAAATGGAAGCTAAGGTACTGGCTAAGTAATTGTGAGAGGTAAACTAGAACCTAGGTTTCCAGACTACTTGCTCTTGAGTGCTATCCCAGGGCCAGGCAGCATGTGCTCCTTCCCTTAACCATTGGGCCTGTACCATGGTTTGTATTCTGGCAAACTAGAAAACTATGGCTATTAGCATGTCAGCAACAGAACTTAAGCATTTTTTTCTCTTCCACATCATCTTGTTTTCTTATAGCTGGGTGGTCTTAGAGTGAACCTGTGGGTGGGGGGGAGGAGCAGGTGTTGAGGAGCAACCTAAGTCAATCAGCAGTTCTTGTTGATGACTCTCAGGTATCTCCAATCAGAGAGACAGGCATGAGCTCCCTAAGTCTCTCTATACCATCAGTCCACCAGCCCCCTAGTGCTCATGAAAACCAGACTCAGACCTGGTTCTGCAATACATAGAAACATTTATTAACAAGGGAATTCATACACTATACTGAACACTCATACAGCCTGTCCCATAGACTTACAGAGGCTCTCATCTGTGCTTTGAGGCACTCCAGGAGCATCTTGACATAGTGGTCTGGTGGCAGCATTAGAGTGCTTGCTATTCAGTCCTGGAGGAAGTGGTAGGATACAGGGCTAAATGCACTTCCAGACATCAGCCTTCCTTTGAAAGCATTTGTGAGACTAACCAAGCCCTAGACCATCTTCATGTAAACCTTAAGGTTTCTAAACTGATCCACCCATCTTTCATATCCCTTATTTCATTATTGAAAGGGGACTTTTTAAATTTTATTTTTATTATATGCTTGTGGTGCTGGGAGTACATTGTGACATTTATAAAAGTGCTTACAATATATCTTAGTTAAATTCACCCCCTCCATCATTCTCCTTTGTTCCCCCTCCTCCCATTCTTAGAATAGTTTCAACAGGTCTCATTTTTCCATTTTCATATAGGAGTATATAATATTTCCACTATATTCAACCTACTTCACTCTTTCTTTATATCTTCCTCCCTCCTACTGGTACCAAGCTCCCAACATGACCTGTTTTTATCTTCTGGTCCTTCGTTTTTTAAAAGAGACATTTTTGTTTAAGATAGCTATACAAGGAGTTTCCTTGTGACATTTCCATGTGTATATGTATTATAGCCCAAATTACTTCACCATCTCCATTTTTCTTCTTTCTATGTTAGTCCCCTTCTTATGGTGATTTCAACAGGTTAAAAAATTCTATATTCATTCTTGTATAGGAAGTACACCATATTCACCTTTCTTCCTTCTTTTACCATCCCTCTCCTATAATGCCCTCCCCTTAGCATGACCTGTTTTTCATTCTTGTCCTTTGTTGTTTAGGCGTCTGTTCATTGTTCAGTGAGAATTTTGCCTTGGCATTATACATGTGCATCATTGTACTTAAGTCAATGAAACCCCCCTCCACAATATTTCCTTGTCCTTTTCCCCCATCCTGTGCTATTTAACAGTTTTAGTGTGTTTCCTTGTGTGTTGTTCCTACACAGATGTGATATATTTCAATATTATTTGTTATCTTTCTTTTCTTCTTTTCCTCCTCTACCAGTCCCTTTTGGGTACATATTCTGTGTGTGTGTGTGTATATATATATATATATTGTGTATGTATATGTATATACACACATACATATGTGTGTATGTATATATATATATGTATATATATATGTGTGTGTGTGTGTGTGTGTATATTTGTATTGGGCCCCCATGCCACAATTCCACATGTGAGAGAAAACATGTGGCCTTTATCTTTCCTAACCTGGCTAACTTTGCTTAAGATGATGCTCTCCAGTTCCATCCATTTACCTGTAAATGACAAAATTTCATTCTTCTTTATGGCTAAATAAAATTCTCTTGTACATAAATACCAAATTTTCTTAATCCATTCATCAATTGTGGGGCATCCAGAGCTTGGCTATTGTTAATAATGGTGTAACAAACATGGATATACAGGCATCTTTATTGTAACCTGACTTACATTCCTTAGGGTATAGCCCTACGGGTGGTATTGCTGGATCATATAGCAGTTCTATTTTTAGTTTTTTGAGGCATCTCCATACTGTTTTCCATAGTGGTTGTACTAATTACATTCCCACCAACAGTGTGTGAAGGTTCCTTTTTCCCCACATCACCAATATTTGTTGTTGTTTGTGGTCTTGATGATAGCCATTCTAACAGGAGTGAGGTGGAATCTTAACGTAGTGGAAAATGAACTTCTAAAATAACTTTACCCTATTTAATGAGCTTTCTGGTAGAGACTCAGACACACTTTAGTGATGCCACCTCTGGAAGCATTAACTCTGGATCTTGCAAAGGCTCACCAATACCACTGTACAGATTTCCACTCAGGGTGTTCCACATATGAATTGGAAACAGAAAGATGCCTTCACATGACTACATATACACATTAAAGCTCCCTCATGCCTCTGGAGTGTTTTATGTAAAACAGATCACTTTGGGAAGATACAAACTTTATGTGCTCTCCTAGTCTCTCTCCCAATATCTCTGCATTTTCATGAAAATATTGGATTTTCCATTTCAGGCAATCCTTTGAATAAGTATGATTTTCTGCCTTTACCCTTAACCTGGTTAGAACTCTAGTCTTGATCCTCATCTCATTCCTCTCCTCTCCCACCAATGACAGCAAATGGCAAATTGGACAGTGAAAGTGTCCACCTGGGGAATTTGAAATGCAAGTCTAATGTTTAAATGTAGCTCTGATTATGGTTCTTGGCTATTGGATGTGACTTTCATTTGCATAGCAATCAATTTTACTCATGGCAAACAGTACTGAAACTGAGCTGCGGTATGATGCTTTCAAGTGACTCATAGGTTATGAAAATGCCAGTCATTTTTGTAGCTATTGCTATTGGTTAAGTTTTTAGCCTCATTATTAATTATGTCAATATAAATTTATTGTGATAGAAAATTACTTAGGGAATTTTTAAGTTACTCATTAAAATTAGAAATAGTAAATATTTAAGCTTGCATAGAATATACTGAGAGTTTGGGGTTCCAGCACTTTCCATGTTTGAAAGGTTGTCTGATAGTTTGAGAGTTGAGTTTTGAATTTCATTTCCTTTTCTTATTAAAATGTTTTTTTTAATGCAGATACTTTAAAACTGCTGAGGCCAATAGGAGAAGGGGACCAGGAACTAGAGAAAAGTTTAGTTTGAGAAGAATTAACTTAGAAGGAAACACACATGTACAGGAAAGCAATGTGAGTCAACTCCCTGTATAGCTATCCTTATCTCAACCAGCAAAAACCCTTGGTCCTTCCTATTATTGCTTATACTCTCTCTTCAACAAAATTAGAGATAAGGGCAAAATAGTTTCTGCCAGGTAGCGAGGGGTAAGGGGGGAGTGGTAAAGGGGAAGGAAGTGGGGAGAAATGACCCAAACATTGTATGCACATATGAATAGAAAAAAACTTGAAAAAAATATTGTTTTTGTGGTTTGCAACAGAAATTTCTATAATATATTTAATCGTGGTGTAAAGACTTGCAGGTTGAACCCATTCAATGCCAATTTGTGGTTAATTCCAACCATTAAAAGTATGCCTTTGCTACATTCAGTATATAAAGCAGGTAAAGGAAAAGCCTGGTGTGGAATTTTATGTATACAATGGGAATTGCAACCATGTTGATCCAATATGGATGTCAACAAGTTCACCTGCCTATTGACCAAAATCCCCCCAATTCCCCTTTATTTTTGTCAATAAAGGCATGCTTTATTTTTGAAAATGCTTTAAACTCCCTCTGTCTCTTGATCCAGCTCTTAGACAATGTTTCCTAACTGGCTCCATAGGTAGTTTAAGGTACTTTTGGTCTGTAACCTATGGCTTGGTCTTTCTTCCCCCGCCCACCCCTAATCCCCTCTTAGTCTATAAAAAAAAAAAATCACCTGTAATTCTTTATGTTAGAGAAAATAACTATTTGCATTTAAGGTATTTCTTTCTATATTCTTTTCCAAGCATATATAATCAAACATCAGATCACAATTTTGAGGTTTAATTTTACCCCTTGACATTTTATTTAACTGGCTTTATTATCAGATATTTAAGTTATTTGTAAGTTTTGTTCTTATAAATAAGGAATATATAGTGTGTTGGGTGGCTATTCAAATAAATATTTGAGAGCATATCTTTAATTGTCTCCTATGATGCCAAGAAATGAGGTTTTCATGCCCAAAGGCATGAACACTGTTAAAATTCTTGACACATATTGAAAATTGCTTTCCAGGAAATAGTGCCAATTTCCAGTCCACTAAAAGCATTTTAGAGTGCCTGTCTCATTGCAGCCATACCATTTAATACAACTAATAAGATAATGATATTCACTTGCCAACTTTATACAGTTTCTGAATTCAGAAACTTGATGGATGATGTGTGCTAGAATATCAAATTATGACTTACTTCATTTCAAAATTTTGTTTTGCTTTTGCTGGGAAGGAAACCTTTTTCTTCTCCCAACTTAGGACCAGTTAAGGAAGGGAAGGGGGCTGCAAATTAACTGACAATAGACAGATTAGCAGAAGAAAAGTTTATTTACACATGCAGGGGAGGGCTGCATGTAATGAACTCACTTTCATAGCTAGCTATAAAAGTTTATTACAAACTCAGCAAAGATAGAGAGGGAGCAGGCTCAGGCTTACATAAGAAAATATGAAGGTTCTGTTGGGCTTTTTGATACTAATGACAGGGACACTATGTCACCGTGGCAGCTGAATTTTCAGGAAACTCTCTTGGATAGGGGTCACCTTAATCTGTTTTTTGCTATTAAAACAGAGCACCTCTAACTGAGACATTTATAAACAATAGAAGTTTATGTGGCTCATGGTTCTGAAACCTTGGAAGTTCAAGAGCCTGGTGCCAGTGCCTGGCAAGGGGTTCTGTGCTGCGTCATAACATGGTGGAAAGGCAGGCAAGCATTCATGAAATGGGGTGTGTGTGGGAAGGTGAGAGACTGGTGTACATGACAAGAGGAGGAGCTGTATTAGTCCATTTTCTTTATTTTTCAGGAGTTGCAGAGTAAAAGTTTCGTAGATGCATAGAGTGTACTTTAAACAAGTTTACCACAGGCCCAAACTCCAGGGATTCCACAAAGACATGGTAAAGGCACAGAGAAAGGAAATTTATTATGAAGCCCAAGACACACCATAGGAAGCACTCAGCCCTTCTTCAGCCATCATCTTCAGGGTACAGACATGAGCTGTAAGTTTAACTAGAGAATCAGGGGCAAGGGAAGAGAGATATACATAATTATTGAGCAGTCCTGGTCACAGGAATGCTCCTGTGGATCATTGTGTCAGTTCTTGTTTTTGGAGGGATTCTGGAGCTGTTACCATTGTCATCACTAGACAGATAAACAAGACATTGTTGTCTGGTAGGTGGTCTGTTCTATGGGTCTCTGCTGTTGCTTTCCTTGGGGGAAGTTTTCTCTATCCTTCTTGTTTTCTCCATCTCTCCTAACCTTCCCTGATTCCCAGGTGGCTGCAAAGTGAATATCTTACAAGGAACACAGATATAAAACTGGAAAAAGGTATGCCAAACTCTTCTCCTGCATTTAGTTAATTTGTGGGCTCAAGAAAGGAGTCAATACTCCTCAGCAAAGCAGCTTTTAAGCATCTGTTAGAAAAGTCCAAGTTTGGGTGTGGTCCCATTGGTTCAATCTGTAGTGAGGAATCCTGGGCTATCACAACATAGTGGAAAAGCAGAGAGGAAACCAATCACATGCAGAAGGAGCCAATTGGGTGGGGTAAACTCTTTTTATGACAAATCATCCTCACAAGATCTAGCTCACTTCACTGAGGACACCTCTCCAATGAACTCTCATTGCTGTTCACTGCATCCTAAATCTTCAAGGTTCCACCACCACTTCCAAATAGTACCATATTGGGAACAAGCCTCCAGCCCACAATTCCTTGGGGGCACACTCAAACCATAGCAGGTTCAAATTTACAGCAATTCTATGATCTCCACAACTAACCTGTCCCTGTGATAGTCATTGATCTAAGGCAGAACCCTTATGACCTAATCACCTCTTGAAGGCCCACCTCTAATATCATTATGGCAATTAAATTCCAACTTGAGGTTTGGAGGGGACATTCAAACCATGGCAGGGGTTAATGCCAGCTGCATTGGAGAAGGTGGGGTGGTCGTTTTCCATTTGTAAGGAAAGCCTTTTATGTCTTCTGTATCTCAAATATTTCACTTTTAAATAATTTTTATGCCAACTCTTGGGGCTCTGAGTGGGTCTGTACACTTTCTACATGATTTTTAATTTCATAACTAAATGTGCTCAATGATGATTACACTTTTCTAATTAGGCTGAAGATTAGTAATACTGGCATTTTCTACCATTTTTAATCAGTATGTTACTATTAAGGAATAATATAGCAGAAGAAAAGAAAGAAATGTGATTCCAAGATGGTGGCTAGAAGGAGGAAGCAGAAAGCGTGCCTCCTACAATGAAATCTTGGAGAAACGCTGGAGACACACCTTGCAGGCAAGGCCATCAGGAAGAGGCAAAACTTTGACCACTCCACACCTCCAGCCTGTGCAGAGAATCTCCACTTCATGTTAAACGGAGAAACCAGGAGGGCCCCCAGGCCGCCTCCAGTCGCCTGTGCCCAGACGGCTTGGGAAGACGCAGACAAGGTGAGCTAAATGGTACATGGTACTTCCACAGACAACCCTGGGCCAGATCAGCATAGCCCACTGGACAGACCAATCCCCACCCAGGGAAAAAAGAGAAACTGAGTAATAAGCAATAAGAACAATAAAGACACGTGGGAAAGAGGGTGGGGTGCCCTGAGCACCAAAGAGGGGGGAGGGAAATCCTTCCCGGAACTGTAAATAAACAAGCTGGGCCTGGCTGGAGAGGGCGGGAGCACCCAGCAACCAGGAGCGGGAAAGCTTGTGAGAGTGGCGGAGGGAGGAAAACTCCACAGGAGAGGAGGGAAGACCCACTTCCCACGTGAGCTGTAAACAAACACACCGATCAGCAGGAGCAGAGCACACACCCAGCAATCAGGAGCAGGAAAGCTTGTAAAAGCGGCTGTGGGAGGAAAACTCCACAGGAGATGGGGGAAGACCCACTTCCCACGTGAACTGTAAATAAACACACAGGCCTGAGAAAGCGGATGCAGTGTCACCTCCCCCAGTGTGCTTGGAAAGGGGAAAGCTTGTAGCAATGGCATCACACACAGAACTCTGAGTAAACAAAGCCTGCGGGGCCAGGTGAGTGTTAAGCTCACACCTGAGATCTGCATGAATAATGCCGCCAGCAACAGCAGGTTGACAGCAGCAGGCAGGCAAGCCACAGCTGCAGATACCATTCTCAGAACTGTCTCCAGACTCTTTTTTTTCTTTTTCTCCCTACCTTTGATGAGAAAACAACCAAGCTACACCTGCATGCTGAAAAACTTAGGGAAACTGTATTGCATTTGAACTTGGGACACTTTGTGGGTTTGTGTGTGTGTGTGTGCAGTTTTGTTCTACTTTATGTCTCCCCTTTGATGAGACAACTACAGAACAACATCTGAGGCACCATCTCCAGGACTGGAGGCTGAGGGACAAACACCAAAATTATTAAGACTGAAATTTCATTGCATTTGAACTTGGAGGTTTTTATTTTTTACTTTTTATTTTGTTTTATTTTATTTTATATATATTTTTCTTTCATTTACTTATTTTTTAATTTTTATTCTTATCTTTACTCTTTTTATTTTTTATTTTCAATCCTCTGTCTCTCTAGTAGCTTTTCAGCTTACAGTTGATTAGTACACTGTCTCTCCCTACTTATATCTTTGAAACTTTTTTGTTTGTTTCTTTGTTTTGTTTTTTTTCTACTTGATTATTTGTTTTTCCCTTTTCCTTTAACTTCTTTGTTTTCCATCCCCTCTCACCCTTCCATTCTAAATATCACTAGTGCTGTTATTACAAGCCAGAAAGTACTTAATTGCACACAGTACAGGCACAATAACAATATCAAGGGCAATGATGAGAAGACAGAAAAAACAGGGAAACCAGTTTCCCCACAGCAAAAAATTAGTACAGGAACCAGAGGGAAATGAAGAAAACAGATACTCAGATCCAGACTCCAACAAAATGAAGATAAACTATGCCAAAGAACCCAATGAAGCCCACAAGAATAATTTAAAAGAAGACATACTACTGGTACTCAATGAGAATTTTATAGAGATGATACTGGATAGGGTCAACCAAAATGTACAAGAGACACTCAAGAAATTCCAAGACAACAAAAATAGAGAACTTGAAAAAGCAAAAGAAGAAATAAAGGAAACCATAGAATCACTGTATATACACCAAAGTGAAACAGAGAACATGATTAATAAACAGATAAATGAACTCAGGACAAAAATAGACAACATTAAAGAGGAAACCACCCAGGATATGGAAAACCTCAGAAAAAAGAACAAAACAGAATAGGAAAACAAAATGGAAGGCCAATCCAGCAGAAGAACAAACAGAAGACAGAATCTCAGAACTCAAAGATGAAATGGTAATTAAAGGAAAAACTGAAGAACTATTAATTAAACAACTCAAGACCTGTGAAAAGAAAATGTAAGAACTCACCAACTCCATCAAAAGGCCAAACTTGAGAATCATGGGCATTGAAGAAGGAAAAGAGGTGCAAGCGAAGGGAATGCATAATCTATTCAACAAAATAATATTGGAAAATTTCCCAAATCTACAGAAAGATATTCCCATACAAATGCAAGAGGCCTCCAGGACACCAAACAGACCAGATCAAAATAGAACTACTCCACAACATATCATCATTAAAACAACAAGTTCAGAAACTAAGGAAAGAATATTGAAGGCTGTAAGAGAGAAAAAACAAGTAACATACAAAGGTAAACCCATCAAAATCACAGCAGACTTCTCAACAGAAACATTAAAAGCAAGAAGAGCGTGGGGTGAGATCTTCCAGGCATTGAATGAAAATAACTTCAACCCCAGGATACTCTACACAGCAAAACTATCATTCAAAATAGATGGAGCAATAAAAGTCTTCCATGATAAGCAGAAACTAAAACAATATGTGACCACAAAGCCACCACTACAAAAGATGCTGCAAGGGACTCTGCACACAGAAAGTGAAACCCAACTTAACAGTGAAAAGACAGGCAGCACCAAACCACAGGAAAAGAAAAATCAAGACAGTAGAGAGTAACCTCAACTTAGATACACACAATCAAACCTTCAAACAACTAAGACAACTAAATGACAGAAATCACCACATACCTATCAGTACTAACACTTAATGTTAACGGAATTAATTCACCCATCAAAAGGCACCACTTGATGAAATGGATTAAAAAGGAAGATCCAACAATTTGTTGCTTATAGGAGATCCATCTCACTGATAGAAATAAGCATAGGCTTAGGATAAAAGGCTGGAAGAAGATTTACCAAGCCAATGGCCCCCGAAAACAGGCAGAAGTAGCAATATTTATCTGTGACAAAGTAGATTTCAAACCTACATTGATCAAACGAGATAAAGAAGAACATTCCATACTAATAACAGGGGAAATAGACTAAAAGAAAATAATAATTATGGACCTATATGCACCCAATGTCAACACACCCAATTTCATCAAACATACCCTGAAAGACCTAAAAGCATATATTAACGCCAACACAGTGGTTGTGGGAGACTTTAACACCCCATTATCATTAATAGATAGGTCATCCAAACAAAAAATCAATAAAGAAATCCAAGATCTAAAATATACAATAGATCAAATGGACCTATTTGATGTCTACAGAACATTTCATCCAACTTCTACACAATATACATTCTTCTCAGCAGCCCATTGAACCTTCTCCAAAATAGATCATATCCTAGGGCACAAAACAAGCCTCAGCAAATATAAGAAAATAGAAATTATACCATGCATACTATCTGATCACCATGCAATAAAACTAGAACTCAACAACAAAAGTAAAGACAAAAAACATGCAAACAGCTGGAAACTAAATAACTCATTACTTAATGAACAATGGTCATTGATGAAATAAAAGAGGAAATTAAAAAGTTCCTGGAAGTGAATGAAAATGAAAACACAACCTACCGGAACCTATGAGACACAGCAAAGGCAGTCCTGAGAGGAAAGTTTATAGCCATGAGTGCATATAGTAAAAACTGAAAGATCCCAAATCAATGACCTAATGATACATCTCAAACTCCTAGAAAAACAAGAACAAGCAAATCCCAAAACAAATAGGAGAGAAATAATAAAAATAAGAGCTGAAATCAACGAAATAGAAACCAAAAAAAAACATACAAAGAATTAATGAAAAAAAAGTTGGTTCTTTGAAAAATTTAACAAGATCGACAGACCCCTGGCAAACCTGACTAAAATGAGGAAAGCAAAAACCCAAATTAGTAGAATCAGGAATGCTAAAGGGGAGATAACAACAAACACCATGGAAGTCCAGGAAATCATCAAAGACTACTTTGAGAACCTATATTCAAATAAATTCAAAAATCTTAAAGAAATGGACAGATTTCTAGATACATATGATCATCCAAAACTGAACCAAGAGGAAATTAATCACCTGAATAGATCTATAACACAAAACGAAATTGAAACAGCAATCAAGAGTCTCCCCAAAAAGAAAAGTCCACAACCTGATGGATTCTCTGCTGAATTCTATCAGACCTTTAAAGAAGAACTGACACCAACCCTCCTTAAACTGTTCCACAAAATAGAAAGGGAAGGAAAACTGCCTAACACATTTTATGAAGCCAGTATCACACTTATCCCAAAACAAGGCAAAGACACCTCCAAAAAGGAGAACTAGGCCTATCTCCTTAAAGAACATTGATGCAAAAATCTGCAACAAAGTATTGGCAAAACCGAATTCAACAACACATCAAAAAGATCATTCACCATGACCAAGTAGGCTTCATCCCAGGAATGCAGGGGTGGTTCAACATACGAAAATCAATAAACGTAATAAACCACATTAACAGAAGCAAAGACAAAAACCACTTGATCATCTCAATAGATGCAGAAAAAGCCTTTGATAAGATCCAACACCATTTCATGATAAAAGCTCTAAGAAAACTAGGAATAGAAGGAAAGTATCTCAACATTATAAAAGCTATATATGACAACAGCCAGCATTATACTTAACAGAGAAAAACTGAAACCATTCCCTGTAAAATCAGGAACCAGACAAGGATGCCCACTATCTCCACTCCTATTCAACATAGTACTGGAATTCCTAGCCAGAGCAATTAGGCAAGAAGAAGGAATAAAAGGAATACAAATAGGTAAAGAAACTGTCAAAATATCCCTATTTGCAGACGACATGATCCTATACCTTAAAGACCCAAAAAACTCTACTCAGAAGGTTCTAGACATCATCAATAGCTACAGCAAGGTAGCAGGATATAAAATCAACATAGAAAAATCATTAACATTTCTATACACTAATAATGAACAAAATAAAAAAGAATATATGAAAACAATTCCTTTTACAATAGCCTCAAAAAAAATCAAATACCTAGGTGTAAACCTAACAAAAGATGTGAACAACCTCTACAAGGAAAACTATAAACTTTTGAAGAAAGAGATTGAGGAAGACTATAGAAAGTGGAGAGATCACTCATGCTCATGGGTTGGTAGAATCAACATAGTAAAAATGTCGATACTCCCCAAAGTAATCTACATGTTTAATGCAATTCCCATCAAAATTCCAATGGCATTCATTAAAGAGATTGAAAAATCGACCGTTAAATTTATATGGAAACATAAGAGGCCACAAATAGCCAAGGCAATACTCAGTCAAAAGAACAATGCTGGAGGTATCACGATACCTGATTTCAAACTATATTACAAAGCAATAATGATAAAAACAGCATGGTACTGACACAAAAACAGACATGAAGACCAGTGGAACAGAATAGAGGACCCAGATATGAAGCCACACAACTATAACCAACTTGTCTTTGACAAAGGCGCTAAAAATATATGATGGAGAAAAAGCAGCCTCTTCAACAAAAACTGCTGGGAAAACTGGTTAGCAGTCTGCAAAAAACTGAAACTAGATCCATGTATATCACCCTTACCAATATTAACTCAAAATGGATCAAGGATCTTAATATCAGACCACAAACTCTAAAGTTGATACAGGAAAGAGTAGGAAATACTCTGGAGTTAGTAGGTATAGGTAAGAACTTTCTCAACAGAACCCCAGCAGCACAGCAACTAAGAGATAGCATAGATAAATGGGACTTCATAAAACTAAAAAGCTTCTGCTCAGCAAAAGAAATGGTCTCTAAACTGAAGAGAACACCCACAGAGTGGGAGAAAATATTTGCCAGCTACACGTCGGACAAAGGACTGATAACCAGAATATATAGGGAACTTAAAAAACTAAATTCTCCCAAAACCAATGAACCAATAAAGAAATGGGCAAGTGAACTAAACAGAACTTTCTCAAAAGAAGAAATTCAAATGGCCAAAAAACACATGAAAAAATGCTCACCATCTCTAGCAATAAAGGAAATGCAAATTAAAACCACACTAAGATTCCACCTCACCCCTGTTAGAATAGCCATCATCAGCAACACCACCACCAACAGGTGTTGGCGAGGATGCAGGGAAAAAGGAACTCTCTTACACTGTTGGTGGGAATGTAGACTAGTACAACCACTCTGGAAAAAAATTTGGAGGCTACTTAAAAAGCTAAACATTGATCTACCATTTGATCCAGCAATACCACTCTTGGGGATATACCCAAAAGACTGTGACACAGGTTACTCCAGAGGCACCTGCACACCCATGTTTATTGCAGCACTATTCATAATAGCCAAGTTATGGAAACAACCAAGATGCCCCACTACTGACGAGTGGATCAAGAAAATGTGGTATCTATACACAATGGAATTTTATGCAGCAATGAAGAAGAACGAAAGGTTATCATTCTCTGGTAAATGGGTGGAATTGGAGAACATCATTCTGAGTGAGGTTAGCCTGGCCCAAAAGACCAAAAATCGTATGTTCTCCCTCATATGCGGACATTAGATCAAGGGCAAACACAACAATGGGATTGGATTTTGAGCACCTGATAAAAGCGAGAGCACACAAGGGAGGGATGAGGATAGATAAGATACCTAAAAATTTAGCTAGCATTTGTTGCCCTTAACACAGAGAAACTAAAGCAGATACCTTAAAAGCAACTGAGGCCAATAGGAGAAGGGGACCAGGAACTAGAGAAAAGGTTAGATCAAAAAGAATTAACCTAGAAGGTAACACCCATGCACAGGAAATTAATGTGAGTCAACTCCCTGTATAGCTATCCTTATCTCAACCAGCAAAACCCCTTGTTCCTTCCTATTATTGCTTATACTCTCTCTTCAACAAAATTAGAGATAAGGTCAAAATAGTTTCTGGTGGGTATCGAAGGGGTGGGGGGGAGAGGGAGGTGGCGGAGTGGGTGGTAAAGGAGGGGGTGGGGGCAGGGGGGAGAAATGACCCAAGCATTGTATGCACATATGAATAATAAAACTATAAAAATTTTTTTAAAAGTCACAGGAATAATTTTTGTAATATATATGAGTATATTTGTGTGGAACTGACTACTTCTAGAAAACAAACAAGGCAGAAGTAGTCACAACTGTTTGAGGGGTGAATTGTAGTTGTGGGTTTCAAAGCAGAATGTACCCCCTTAATGATGAGTTATTCATTTCTGGCCACTGTCATGGGAAATGGTTAAACTTCTGAGTTTCACTATTTGGGATAAAGAGACTTAGATATAAGGTATAAAAAGTGAAGTTAATTGCTCCTTGTTTGGTATTCACCTAGGACATAGTTTTTTCTACAGATATTATTCAAGCAAATCTCAGTTCTTGCATCTTGACCTTTGTAGCCACCCTGTATTTGAACATCCCCAGCAGCTTTGTGGATAATGCAGTGTGACAGACACAATTGAAAGGCATGACAGGGGAGGAAAAGGATGACACTTCTCTAAACAAAGGCTCGTTACATGTGATGATGCCATTCATTTGAGGCTCTCTGCTGCATCCTTGCCTCTCATACTCAGTGCCTTCCAACTCTTCCCACAGCTTTTTGCCAGTAATAAAGACTTAAAGCACTCGGGTGAGAGCTTATTTCCTTTTCAGCCAGGTAAACTCTCTCCTCTCCATTGGCATCTAACAGCATTGTTCATGGGAAACCAGCCTTATTCCTTTCAATTCATGTGAGGAAGAGGGCATTTAAACATGTTCTCCATTCTCTCAGAAAAGCACCTTTTCTCTCCACCTTCTTAACCCTGGTACCTGGTGTCACTGATTCAGCTGTTCAGTCTGAGACAACGTGACTTTTAAGTTCTAGCACCCAAGCTATAAAGAGAATACAATTCACTCCTGTCTGAGAAATAACAACCCAGAGTGCAGGGACCAGAAATGCTGCTCTGTTCTCCAAAGGTTTATTGCAGCTTTATTTTGAATTTTATTCCTCAATATTTGTGTTGGCCTGCATCAGTGACTCTAATTATATCTAGAAGATAGAACTGCAGATATATTTAGCTAGTTGGAAAAGTCCCCACAGTCTACACTAGGAACAGCTAAACATATGGAGCTCGCTGGGCCCCTGAAGGCTGTTTATTTTGTGAGAGATACTGGCAGACACTGACACCCATAGCATGGGGACAGGACAGAGCTGGAATGTAAGGCAAGGAAGGTCATCAGTAGGAAATCCATGAGAATACCCAGCACTTGTCCAATGTTTTTTGGTGTTTTTGTTTTTGCTATTTTTTTTTTGTTTTAATTTGAGGAAGTTCTGTTTCAGACTTTTGTTACTTTTCTAAGGTATCCACCCTACCTACCTCTCATTGATCAAATAAGTTTCACTTTTGTTTGCCCAGGCTATCTGTTGCCATGGTGATGGTATCACTCAATGCCTTATGACATTGTCTATTCCTTGGCCTGTGTTTCTCACCTTTCCTTATCTCCAAAGGTCATGCCATTTGCCTTCCAGTAGAAGTTCTGCAAGGAGAATAACCTGCCTACCACAATCACTGGCTCCTTCCCCAGTCCCAGGAGCCTATAAATTACAAAGCAACTGGAGACAAAAATGGTGCTGGTACTGGACCTAGAGTAAGCGTCCCCATGCCTGCACTTCACATTCATCACTTGAAGGGTTATCCTTTCTCCCACTTTCAAGGGAAACATGGTGGTAAACCAAGATGAAGCATAGGTACCACTAGCCCCAGGTGCAATAAATATGGGAACACTGTCTGGAAAGTTTTAAAACCACAGTAAAATACAGTTAAAGTTGGCTGTCTTTCCATTATCACCATGTTCCAGCAATTCTAAATGATGTCAGTGTAGAGAAGGAAAAGTCTCTTTTTCTACTAGTGATCTTAGTTTCATTGACTGGACCCTGTAACAAAAGACAGGCAAACAAGGGAAAAGCAAACAGATGTATTGAATATGAGTGTATGTGACATGGGAATCTTCATAAGGAAATGACAGAAGTATAGCAAGGCCTTAAATGCTGCTTTTTCTAAAAGTAGTGATTCTTAGGCCTGCAAATGTCCTGTGGGTCAGTACAAGAACTTGGCATCTCTGCCTCCATATTGCATCTGTCTTCTTTGCTCTGAGTCATTCTCTTCTCCAGTCAGATTGGATTCCTGGAACAATGGGGCTGAGAGATAAACATCTATGACAAGAGTGGCCCCCTTCATGACTTTCTTATCTCAACAAGGGTTGGTCTGACTGATCCTGAGTTAATGATCATCCAGACCAAGACTAATTAACTAGGAATACCCCCACACACACTCCTGACCCTTCCTCATGTAATTTGGGAGCTCATGTCACTACCCCCAAAGATGGGCTGACATGCTTGATTTCCTGTTTTCCTCCATCTTCCTAATACAGCCATTTTAATTGATTAAAATCCTTTCCTGCCTTTTCACCATTACTTTTGTTTGCTTTCAGAGCAGACAAGACCAGTGTCTGGTCCTGATTCATTGGGATCTCCAGGTTCTGTCCTCTGACCTAAGACTCCAGTAACAGAAGAAAAAGTTAAACCTGAGTGTTTTTTGTGCTAGGTTTGACGAAGAGTGGGACATCATAGAGAAATGGGATGAGATGTAGAAAAAGTATGAGCCAAGAGTAGTAACCTGAGGAAGTCACAGCAAGGCCTGCGGATATGCTGATTCCTCCTTGCTTCTCTGTATCTTCCAAGATAAGGATGCTCTTTTCCTCAGGGATGGGGAGGCCACCTGTCACATGAGGGTCTTATGAGCTGCTTTAGGAGAAGATCAGAAAATACCGCCTGCACATGCTATTCTTCAAATTAACATCAACTTAAAATATTGACGATGCCACAGTACCATATTCTAGGGGCAGTGCCTGTGTCTTGTCATCAGTGTTGTTGATGATCAGCGATACTGAAACGCCTCCCCAGAAAGCTCTTTCGTTGGTAGTTCTAAACAACCCCTGTAATGATTGTTGAGTCTTAACAATAATAATAATCAAAGTAGCATATTTATAACTTACCCTTTATAAACATTGTATTCTACTTAGAAATTAATTCACAGAACTGCGGCTATACCCATTGGATCCCCACATGTGATTCAGTGATACACTATGGATGTAAACTCCTGAGGGTTGACAGCATTGAATTTTCTGATGGTACACAGTTCATATCTATAAGCCTGTTGATGCTACCTAGCCCTGTGTTTAAAGACTAAGTTTAAAATCAACAGCAATAACATAGCTGGAAGAATGAAGAAGCAGAGCTTCCAGTGTTGCAGTTCTGTGTGTAAAACTTATCTAACTTTGGAAGGGTTTATCTTATTAAAAGAAATACTTCAATTGAATTAAAATATTATTAGTCCATTATTTTTTCCCTTTTGTGCTATAATAATTAATATTAACTGTTTTGAATCTATATACAAACTTAATAGATGCTTTTTAATTAAAAATTTGCTGTTCTTTTCTGGCCTCTATTATTATTTGCTTTATTGTAAGATCATTTCTAAACGTAATTTTTCCAAATAGACGAGAGTGTCTTAAATGATCCCCTCTGGGTATCCAGTAGGCCACGTGCACCCTCTGCCCCAATCTCTGCCTCCTACCCCCATGTCTGTGCCTCTCTAAAAACCTAGAATAACTGCTTCCATGAAGACTTGCCCTAAAAATCTCAGCATCTTTCTGTCTTCTATGAATTTATCTAATATGTTACAGTTCTTCACAAGATGTAGCACATGATGGCTTTCTAACACTTTTTTCCCAAACCAAATGTGAGCTCCCTAGATGTCTGAGTTATGACTCACATTTCCTCTTTCTGTTTCCTAAAGCACACCTTACCCAAGTATCTGATTAAGATATGCTCTGTAGTAACCAAATACTTCCAAGGCAGTTCTTCTGCCATCCTCCCACCCCCAAACTTCACTATGCCCTCATCACATTATTGAATTTTTTTATTTTTTAAATCGGGTTTTTCTGAAACCTTGATCTGATACAATCACTGATCTTCAGGAAAATAGAACTGGCTTCCAACACTCATTCCTAAGGCATGTGAGGGGAGAGAAGGGAAGTCAATGCCAGCAGCTAAGGTCTAGTTTGACCCCCAGAGCAGTGACTTCACAACAGTAGGGAGACAGTCATTGAAGATAGAGTAAGCACACCATTATATATGTCAATGAAAACCATCTTTATTTTTATCCCTTCTTTGGCCAACAATTCTCAAAATATGATCCTGGGGCCCCCAAGAGTCCCTGAGACTTTCTCAGAGGTTCTATAAGGTCCAATAATTTTTATAACATTACCCAGACATCATTTGCCTTTCATAAGTAGAAGATGGAGTTTTCCACACACCACATGACACATAATAAAATAGAGTGTGGAAGTAGATATGAAAAATCCAGCTATGGTACACTAAAGCCAGCTAGTGAAAAGATTTGCAAGGAATCTAAAACAGTGCCAGTCTCCTCATGCATTTTGGGTTTGGATAAATAGTTATAATTCATTACAACATTCTATTTCTATTAATACATAAATGAGTTTATTGTTACTTTTAAATAAATTAAGAAATGCATACTTTGAATTCTTCAGTTTTAATTCCATGTACAATGGGTAGCACTAAATATAACCCAAACAAACAAAAAAGATCTTTGAGGTCCTTACTTAGATTGTACAAACTAGGGAATGTGGCTTAGTGTAGAGCATTTGCCTGGCATGCATAAGGCCCTGGTTCAATCCCCAGCACTGCAAAAATAAAATAGACCTAAAAAATTGTAAAACCCCAAACAGTTGGAAAACTGCTATGTTAGGCCAGGGCAGGTATTTCAAGAAACCTATTCTTACAGTTCTTTGGTTGCTTTTCCTTGCATCAAATCAAGGTATTACAATTGAATCTAAGGGAAAAATTAATTTGCTCTTCTGTTAATTCTTTGCCCTTGCTGTGTAAAGCCCAGTCTTTGGACCACTGACACCTGTAGAAAGGCCCTGATCCAGACCTGCTGAGTCACAACCTGCATTTGCAAGATCCTTGGGTGAGTTTTAAGGCACAGTTTGAGAGTTAGGAGCACGGCTCCACTGTGCTGTCCTGAATCTTGGATCTTTGTCCAACTTCTTTTGCCATGAGGATCGACTCTCTCTACCTCTAATTTTATGCTCATTAGATTTCCAACTATAACTCAACACTTTATCCTGGTAAAACTTACTTCTGCAGGGAGGAAAATGAATTTTCTTCACCATTCATGAGTTCTTAGTTAGGACTACCTGAAACAAAAGGCAGATTAACAAGAGAAAAAAACAAAAATTTACTATCACAGATGTCTCCTGTATGCATTCTCTGGGAGATTACCCAGAGAAATGAGCAAATCCCTAGTGCAGATCTTAAAAGTTGTCTTGGATTCCAGCGTTCTATATTATGGTTTTCTGGAACAGAGTAAAGAAGGGTGTAGGGAAAGGCACACTTAAGACAGAAGGCTGACAAGGCAATACTCAGCAAAAAGAACAATGCTGGAGGTAAAGCAATAGCAATAAAAACAGCATGGTACTGGCACAAAAACAGACATGAAGACCAGTGGAACAGAATAGAGGACCCAGATATGAAGCCACACAACTATAACCAACTTGTCTTTGACAAAGGAGCTAAAAATATACGTTGGAGAAATAGCAGCCTCTTCAACAAAAACTGCTGGGAAAACTGGTTAGCAGCAAGCAAAAAAACTGAAACTAGATCCATGTATATCACCCTATACCAATATTAACTCAAAATGGATCAAGGATCTTAATATTAGACCCCAAACTCTAAAGTTGGTACAGGAAAGAGTAGGAAATACTCTAGAATTAATAGCTATAGGCAAGGACTTTCTCAATGGAACCCCAGCAGCACAGCAACTAAGAGATACTATAGATAAATGGGACTTCATAAAACTAAAAAGCTTCTGTTCATCAAAAGAAATGGTCTCTCAACTGAAGAGAACACCCACAGAGTGGGAGAAAATATTTGCCAGCTACACATCGGACAAAGAACTGATAACCAGAATATATAGGGAACTCAAAAAACTAAATTCTCCCAAAATTAATGAACCAATAAAGAAATGGGCAAGTGAACTAAACAGAACTTTCTCAAAAGAAGAAATTCAAATGTCCAAAAACACATGGAAAAAATGCTCACCATCCCTAGCAATAAAAGAAATGCAAATTAAAACCACACTAAGATTCCACCTCACCACTGTTAGAATAGCCATCATTAGCAACACCACTAACAACAGGTGTTGTCGAGGATGTGGGAAAAAAGGAACCCTCTTACACTGCTGGTGGGAATGTAAACTAGTACAACCACTCTGGAAAAAAATTTGGAGGCTTCTTAAAATTCTAAACATAGATCTGCCATATGATCCAGTAATACCACTCTTGGGGATATACCCAAAGGAGTGCGACACAGGTTCCTCCAAAGGCACTTGCACTATTCACAACAGCCAAGTTATGGAAACAGCCAAGATGCCCCACTATTGATGAATGGATTAAGAAAATGTGGTATTTATACACAATGGAATACTACTCAGCCATAAAGAAGAATGAAATCTTATTCGCAGGTAAATGGATGGAACTGGAGAACATCATCCTGAGCGAGATTAGCCAGACCTGGAAGACCAAAAATGTATGTTCTCCCTCATATGTGGACTTTAGATCAAGGGAAAACACAACAAGGGGATTGGACTTTGATCACATGATGAGGCAAGAGCACACAAGGGAGGTATGAGGATAGGCAAGAAACCCCCCTCCCAAAAATATACCAAGATAGCATTTGATGTCCTCAATGCAAAGGAACTAATGCAGAAATTGTAAAGCGACAAGAGGCCAGTAGAAGGGGACCAGGAACTAGAGAAAAGGTTAGTTTGAGAAGAATTAATTTAGAAAGTAACACACATACACAGGAAATCAATGTGTGTCAACTCTCTGTATAGCTATCCATATCTCAACTAGCAAAAACCCTTGGTCTTTCCTATTATTGCTTATACTCTCTCTTCAACAAAATTAGATTTAAGGGCAAAATAGTTTCTGCTTGGTAGCAAGGGGGTGGGGCGGGGAGAGGGAGGAGGTGGGGGGAAAGGAAGGGGCAGGAGGAAGGGGGAAGAAATGACCCAAACATTGTATGCACCTATGAATAAAAGAAAAAAAAAAGACAGAAGGCTGAGGCTCTACAACAGAAGCAGGTTGATTTAAGTCCAGGTCTTCTCTGGTAATAAAACTCTCTAGTCATCCTTCACTTCCAGGTAAGGAGATAATCTTCCAAATGGAGATTTCCTTTAAAGACTTGAATTTTTCTCACAAAAGGGAACTTCTCAGAACTTCTCCTCTGTATTCAATTGCTCAAAATAATCTTTATGCGAAAGAGGCATAGTTGAGGCAGCAAGTTTTGGTTTCCTATGTTCATATTTTGTGGGTGGCATACATGAATGTCATCGTTTCTGCTGTACTTCAAATGTGTCCCTCAGTGTTCATATGTTGTAAGCCTAATCCCCAGTGTTAGGAGGTGTGATTAGGTCATGAGGGCTCTGCCTCATGAGTAGGTTGGTATTGTTATTGAGGAAGTGGGTTAGTTATCATGAGTCTGGGCTAGTTTCACAAGAGCAGATTGTTATCAAAGCAAGTTCGGCATCCTTGTGCTCTGACTTTCACCATGTGGTACTTTCTGCCATGTTACAACACAGCCAGAAAGCCCCCACCAGGTGCACTGCTTGATCTTGGATTTCCCAGCTTCCAGAACCACTAGTCAAATTATCTTCTTCATGAACTACCCAGCCTGTGGTACTCTGTTACAAGCAGGTGAAGTGGACTAAAAAAAATCTAATGAACTCTGACAAAGGACTAACCTGCCTCTCATTTATATATTCACCCTGCAGGGTCAATGGAATGAAGGATCTGTTGGCAGTTGTATCTATCAAAAGCTTCACAGTCCATTTAAGAGAAGATACTTGTGCTAGGTGCTGGTGGCTCATACCTGTCATCTCAGCTACTTCAGAGGCTGATATTGGGAGGATCACAATTCAAGGCCAGCCTGGGCAAATAGTTCAAGAAAACCCCATCTCCAAAAATAACCAGAGCAAAATGGACTGCTCAATGCAGGTTTGGCTCAAGCAGTAGAGTGTCTGCTTTGCAAGTACAAAATCCTGAGTTCAAACCCCAGTACCACCAAAAAAAAAAGAAAAAGTTTTGACAAGTTGATCCTGATACACAGCGAAAATTAAGAGTGGAAATATAATGGATATAATATGATTCCACATGTATGGAATCATCACAGTGAAATCCCCTTGGGTTATTAACATATGCTTCAAAAATAAAATAAATTTAAAAAAAAAGAATGGATGATCGTGCTGGCATGTTGCTCATGCCTAGCAAGCATGAGGCCCTAAATTCAACTCCTAGTACTGCCAAAAACAGACAAACAGAAAAGAGAAGAATGGCTGGGCACCAGTGGCTCACACCTGTAATCCTAGCTTCTCAGGAGGCAGAGATCAGGAAGATCCCAGTTCAAAGCCAGCCTGGGCAAATAGTTCACAAGACTCTATCTTGAAAAAACCCATCCCAAAAAAGGGGCTGGCAGAGTGGCTCAAGGGGAAGGCCCTGAGTTCAAACCCCAGTACCACCAGAAAAAAAAAAAAAGAATGGATGATACATTCAAATATGAGCACATATAGAAAAAAAGAACATAGTTTGTAAGTGCATGAACTCAATCATTTATTCATTTTGCCTCAACTAGGTTGTCTGAAGATTTGAACGGCAGACTTATTTAACAATTAGGTATTTTATGACCTTATGCTTTTTCCTGATTGATTATTGTCTCTAATGGGAAACCTGATGACGGTAGGGAAAATTAAGCCCAATTTCTCAAATATTGCTTACTCTCTGGATGAGCAGTGTTACTGGATTGAAGACCAAACTGAACTGAGAGGAACGTGCTGCATTGAGTTTTATACTAGAAGATACAGGATATGCTTGTGTTTCTTTGGTCCAAGGATCAGAATCCATGGACCAGATTTCCCTGGAGGGTTAAGGAAGTGCTGCAAGGAAATCAAGCATTATCTGTAAACTGAACATGTAATATGACTCACTCATGCACATGCCCACCATTCGTTTTCAAATGTATGCGTGGGCTTGATTGACAGAAAAGACAAAAAAAAAAAAAGATTTAAAAGCATTACAAAGCTGGGGGCATAGCTCAACAGAAGAGTGCTTGCCTAGCATGTGCCAGGCCCTGGATTCAATCTTCGGCCCTGCAAAATAGATGAATAAAAAAAAAATAATAATAAAAACATTTCAGCACATACAATTCCTTCTATCAGATAACTTGAAAAATAATTAGCAAACATCAACTATGTATTAAGTGTTCACAGAAGTAAACAAGACAGCCATAAATTAGACAGACATACAGACTGAGGTTAATGCTAATCCCATTATATTGATCTGTGGTATATATTTAGGAGTCTGTAATTCTTGAAACACTGCCTCAAAACCTGCATACCTGCCTTCATCTTCTTGTTAGCCTGTGCACAAATCTGTGTTAATTAGCAGTCCCAGTAGAGAAGAACTGTCATTCACACTTTTCTCAAAATTACCTTCAGATAGAGTAAACAGTGGCTTATGGTTGATGAATATGTTTCTGGCTGAATGTATGTCCTCAGTCTAGAATTAATCAAAGTAGAGCACTAGCCAGTGGGGGAGAGAGGGTGATGACCAAGATGCACTGACATAAAAAGAAGGCTGAAAATGATGCAATCCAGTCACCTCATTTTATAGAGAAGGTCTCTACAAAATGTTCGGAGAGGTGCAATAACTCTCTAGATCCACAGTTCACTAACTTTTAACCCTGTTTTTATTATTATTATTATTCCTTCTCAGAACTAAGCAGACTGTAGCACACCCGGGCTACTTTTTAAGGCATCGTGTCATCTACACTGCTCAGTCAGTGGAACAAAAATGGAGAATGGTGTTATTGTCCCCATGTGTTTTTTCCTAAGAGTATCATGTGCCCTGCACGTAATCAGGCGTGCTGTGGGGGAGTACACTTGTGTATGCGATGATGTGACTCTGGACAGTAAAATGTGAGAAGTGATGTGGTTATCCTCCCATGTTTCAGCTATAAAAGCCCTCCTGTGATTGGCCCATGTTCTGCCACAAGGAGACCATATTACAATAGGGAAGACCCATAGCCAGGGCCACAGCCTGGCTGCCACTTCGTAATGTAAATGAGAGATAAACCTTTGATTTTGTAAGTCCCTGGGAATGGGAGATTGCTTGCTACTACAACATAACCCAGTGAAAACCAATGAATACAGTAGGGTAGAGGTCTTTCAATTTTTTCTTAAAGGATCAGATAGTAAATATTTTGGGCTTATGAACTACAGATAGTTTCCATCATAACTACTCAACACTATGGCAGAAGGACCCATAGAAGATATGTAAACAAAAGGGCATGACTATGTTCCAATAAAACTTTATTACAAACACAGGCGACTGGCCTGGGGACTATAGTGTGCTTACCCCTGCATAGGATTTTCCTTCCCCATCTCCTTCCTTGAAGCTGGATGTGGCTAGTGCAGCTGAGTGTGACACTTGTTTGGGTAGTGGAATGCAGTGCGTTTCAAGAATGGTTTGTAAGTGGTGACTGCTTGGTCAACTGACTTTCGAGAGAGCATTACAAGGCTGAGCACTGGCCAACACATACTAGATATGTCATATAGCCAAGTGATAAACCTTATTGCGTTATACTCCTAAGATGTGTGGCATGTTTGTCACCCCAGCAGAGGCTAGCCTGTCTTGATGAATGCGGGTCTAGCCGAGCCGGGCTTCCTGCCATCCCAGGGCACCCCATGTGGCATTCTGTTATGGACTTCGCTATCACGTTGGGTGACAGCAAAATTCTATCATGATGATAGAATTTATTTAGATGATGTTTTGATTACATTATTGGTGTGAAAAAAGACTTCTCTGTCAAATCAACACATTCAAATACTTTACAAGCGGATCATTTAATTTCATGAGCTCTTGAATATTTTCAAAAGTCCAATATTACCTGAAGTAATTTTTGAGTTTTGTTTATGGTAGATAAAATTTATTTGTAGTTTGATTCATAAGTATTGTCTTTTAAAAAGTACCAATGGAACAACCCTGTGCCAGTCATCTTCTCTCTGCTGTGTAGGGTTAATTGTGGAACTTTTGCTGGATAATGAGAATGCACATTCACTGAAGTCATCACATTTTATAACTAGCATGTCTTCAACACTGTTAGGTCTAGGCCTTTATTTGTTGATGTTTGTTTTTATGTTTTTTGAAACAGGGTCTCACTATGTAGCTCAGGCTGGCCTCGAACTTGCAATTCTCTTGCCTGTCCTTTAGAGTGCTGGGATTGCAAGTGTGTGATACCATGCCCAGCTAGATCTTTTGATAGTCTTCATGGACCTAGGTGTCCTATGCCCTTTTCATGTGTAGAGCCCCATCTGCTGCTTAGTAGTGTGTGAATGAGAGTTCTCCCTTCCACAGTCCCTGTCCCTACCCCAGCTCTGGCTAGTTACTTCTCCATATACAATGTCAGCCAGCAGCCTTAAATGACTGTCCTTATATTTGAGCTTCTACTACCTTATGCACAAGGAAGAACAAATCAAAGAGAAGACCAATTACTTCATGTCCTAAACGACAAGTCTCTGGTGGAGCCACAGATAAAAGGCACAAGTCCTTTGTTGCCCAGAGAACACCCAGCCCCCATGGAGCTCTGTGTCTCAGAGGGTGTTAGGGGTGAAGGGAAAATTTCCCTGCCCTCTATGAAATGAACTGAGAGCAGACAGAGGAAAAGGAGAAAAGATGCATGAATTCATTCACTTGCACAAGGAAGTCACCAGAGCATCATTACCAAATAAGGTTCACATGCTGGCAAACTCAAATTCATGGGGGTTGGGGGGACATGTAAGCAATTTTGAGGGATAGTCAGTATTTGAATGAATGAACCTGGGAGACAGGAATGAACTTGAAAATGATTTTCTTTAGAATTTGAATGAGTCTTAAGAGACATACATTGTCTTGTGACAAGAGTCCACCCAGGTGTGGCTACATTTCTCTCTTCTTTTATATAGGTAATGAGATTTTAGGAAGGTGACAGAAGGTAATTATATTCTCTTCAGTGGGACCAGTCTTAGGGAGATAAGAGAACTTCAGAGTAAGTCCTTCTCTGTGTCTGCAGGAGAGGGAGAAGATCCAGATGAAAGGGACAGGAAGTAGGGTTTTGTCAGAGAGACCTTGATTTTAAGACTATTTTTCCAGCTCTCTATATCAAAGTACCACATATTAGGGTATCATTTTCTGAGCCCCAAACAGAATCTGGGCCCCTTGACACCTTAGCAGTAGCTCACACTTTCTTCACATTCCTTCTAGCATCACCTACAGTTAGTCTTAGATTTCTTTATTGGGAAAGGTTAGATTAGTGTTAGTCATATTTGCTTGAGAGAGGTATGATGAGGCCAGATGTAGAAACCTAAAAGAGTTTTGTTGCTCATAGCTGGGGTTAGTCAGCTTTCCATTACTGTAACAGATACCTGAGATAATTAGCTTATAAAAAGAAAAGGTTTATTTTTGGCTCACAGTTTTGGAGGCTGCAGTCCACAATTGGATGGCCACATTGCTTTTGGGCCTGACATAATACAATGCAGGATGGCATCAGTGCACAATAAAACCATTCATCCCATGGCCCAGATGTGAAAGAAAGGAAGTCACTGGGGTCCCAACTTTCCCTTCAAGGTCATGCCCCCAGTAATCAGGAGACCTCCACTATGCCTACCTCTTAAAGGTTCTACCATCTCTCCTTAGTACCGCTGACTGGGGACCAGGCCTTTGACTCATGGGCCTTTGGGGGATATTTGCCCCAAACCATAGGCCAGTTCCCTAGGGAGAACACAGTTGGCTATACAGAGTCATTCAGGGAAGCACTGAGTGGGTCACGAGATGAAGGGAGAGGGGCATGGTGGACAAGCACCATCATTAGAAAGAAAGAGGGAGACAGGTGAAGCAAATTTAGCACTGGCTAATTTACACAATTCCTTTTGGCTCTGGGCAGAGAGGTTGTCCTTGATTGTCAGGGTGATTAGGGTGGGTACACAGTGGTCCAGAGTGGTTAAGGAAAGTAGTTAGAAGTGTGAATTTGGTTAGGGATGTGGTCAAGTGGTAGAATGCCTGCCTAGTAAGCATGAGGCCCTGAGTTCAAACCCTAGTACCACCAAAAAGGAAAAAGAAGTGTGAAACTTGTCTACTCAAGAAGGAAAACTGGCCCAGGAAAACAGAGCCAAGACAAGGTGCGTGTCACAATATTACAATGCCTAGCTAGACCTTTTGTTTGATAGTCTGCTTGGACCTACGGTGTCCTATGCCATGTCCCTTTTCACGTGTAGAGTCCCATCTGCTGCTTGGTAGTGCATGAATGAGACTTGTCCCTTCCACAGTCCCTGTTCCTACCCCAGGATAGATACTAAAATGCTAGGGGTCTTGTAGCTACCATAATTATTTCATTACTAAAGATCTGCTATGTCTGGTAAGAATGATTTTAGAAAATTGCAGCTTCTTTTGACACATATTAAGTGGTTTAAAGTTTAAATAATAAAAATCAACACTTGTTCTTAGTAAACAGAATAATGCTGTTTATTCAGTTTTACAATTTCATTTGAATAACAAGTGTTAGCTTACTGGTATTGGGACTGGAGCAAGGCTTATAGCAATCCTCTGAAACATTCATGTGCACCTCCAGAACACACCATCAGGATGGGTCAGCACCTGCCAGAGGAGCTCTTAAAACACTTTCACACAAAGATGTTGTCAACTTCAGTGGGTGTTTTGCCAGTGACGATAGAAGTTGCTGTGGAAACCAGAATTAGCTGGCACTGTATTTTTAATTTGTTCTGATGATACTGTAATGTCCCTGGTAGATGATCATCCAGACAATTATTAGATTGACAATATGTTCTTAAAAGGAGTAGTTTTTGAACCATGTTCTTTGGAGTCCTAAGAGTCTTCAAAACTACTTTAGAGTTTTCCCTAAACATTTGGATCCCATTAAAGCTCAATTATAAGACAATAGCTGAAGAACCCTGACAGTTGGCCACCAGTTGGCCATTATCCAAGAGAAAGGGGAGGTTGAAGTGCCTTTTCAACAGCTCTCTTCTCTACATCACCTGGCCACCGAGTACCAGAGTTCCATGAAGTGCTCAGAAGAAAAGGGTTCTGCTGCTTAAACAGGCTTAACCCACAGCTGTAGCATTATTTATGAGAAAACAAGAATAAGAGCAACAGTGAATCTGAGCAACAAATTCCTTAAGACCTGGGAACATCCTGTGCTCTTATACAGTTATAATTTAATCCAAATACATTGGAACCACACTATAATTCAATTTGAGGCAAAGAACAGAGTTTTGTACACAGCAGATTCATTTTGGAGCTCTCTAGGGATTTGATTACAGAAAAATTCAAAGAATTTCATTGAATTTCTCTGTACTCTCCCACAAAGCTATCCTACAGCCCAGATTTTAGAGACCAGACCATGTACAGCAAGGTAATCCAATCCAAGACTTGCTACAGGGCCCCCCACTTCATCGGAACAAGGCGAACTTGAATCAGGGCTCCTTTGTGTGCATTTATTGTATTTGGCCAGATTCTCTGTCCCAGTTCTCAAACTGGGTGCCAGTGACAGGTCTAGGCCATAAATTTGTTGTTGAAAGCAGGGTAGATGCTAATGTCTTCAGAAGGGACTTGCTCTCCTGCACATCCAGGGGCATCGTTTGCACTGTGATCACACTGTGCCAAAGGGAACTGTGCCACTTCGCAATGTAGTGGCTTTGGGTATGTCCTCTCCAACTTCTACTGCATCTAAGCCTGGGTTGCATTGAGTTTGAATTTTTTGCTATGTCACTGTATTAATTTTGGTTTTATTGATTTTTTCTGGGGTGGGTGGTGGTGGTCAGGTATTGAACTCAGGTTCTCATGCATACTAAGCATGAGATCTACACTTCCAACCCCCGACACTGTTTCTATTAATAGTTAATGGAGCACTTGACTTGAAGCCAGAAGAGATAGGTTGGGTCTTCACACTTGATTTATTATTAAGACAGTTCGGCAATACTGTCTATTTCACAAAGTTTGCTATGAAGATCAATTATCCTCTGTTCCAAAGAGGATTTAAAGTAGACTGTGAGTTTGCATAAAATACAGCAAAATGATAGAAATTAAAAGTAGACAAGAAAGGAATGGTGGGAGGTGATATAAGATGGAGTCAGGAGGTTGTGCAGATCTATATGTTTGCTGGGAATGCTTTCTACCAGCCAAGGAGAAAATGGAAGCTGTGTCATTGTCTTTAATTACAGTGCTTCTGAGATCAACAACAAACTAGGAACTCAGGAAAAATATTCTCCTTCTTAGTACATTAACTGAAGGAGACAGTTCTTAAACTCTGCGTGGAGAGGACGCTGATTCATATAACCACTATATTGGCTTCATAGAAGGCTATGAAACTGGCAGCCCACAGATGTCAGCATTTGTAGGGGTTTTGTTTGGTTTTGGCTTAATGTCTAAAAACATTTGATTTGACATTTTGTTATTTTATTTTTAGCAGTACCGGGGTTTGAACTCAGGACCTCAGGGGTGTCAGGTCGACACTCTACCACTTGAGCTATGCCCCTAGCCCCTGATTGAGCATTTTAAAAATCAATAGATTTCACAATGATTAAATTCTTAAATTTTGCTTAAAAATCAGAGGATTAACTAATATTGCAGCTGCATGTCAAAGCTTATTGGCCCTAGCAATAAATAAAAACTGGTAGTTTTTAGTTTTTAGTGTAGCATGTGATTTTATTCCCCACTGCTGTACTCCCTGCTATTCCCTATTGCCTTACTTCTTGCATTATATTTCCTGCTTTGCAACATAGACACCCAATTTACTAGGTTCTATTCTGTAACATCCTGTGGTACATTCAACAATATGTCTTATGAGGCTGATGATATTCTACAAGGGGATCATTGGGAGAATACTTAGGAGAATGCTAGCGACCAACACTGTAGTAGGATAGAAGTGTAGCATATGGTTACTGTTGTACTCTGCAATCAAGCCACTGACAGGAAAAATGCTCACTGAACAACAGTCCCAAACACCTAACTAAAACAACTTCAAAGGTCATGAATCTTCCAAAATACTCTTCTAGCAAGTAGCTTACCCACAGTATCTGTCCAAGCGCTCTTTAATCAAGTAAAAACTCATGGATATTTCATTTACGTGTTCACATGGCTGTATGTTTTGATCAGTAAACAGTTTTATAGCAAAGGTTTGTCCCAAGTATCCCTTTAAACATACGAAGTACGATTGGTGGGTTTCATTATTTGGTTGTCACAGTCATTGCTATTAGAGTAGAATCTCTATCAAGTAGGTATTTTTGTCAAGGTCCACTGCTGTCAAAAGATGTGCTGAGTTTGGTGAGATGTTTTCAGCACCAAGTTGCTAATTTTCGAGGAACACAATCTGAAGGGAAGCTGTTAAATGGACTTTCCCAATTATCAGAAGACACTGATACTCAAAAGTTGAAAGTAAATGATGATTAACTAATGCTCTAAAATGTCTAAAATGTTCTGCTAAACATGGATATGGAGTATTAGATGAAAGATGTCAAAATTAGTCAAGTGACTATCAGCCCCCACTACAATCTGGCCTACCTTGGAGATGACTAGTGATTGAGCAGGAGATTGTAGACAGTCATCTAGGCAAAGATCCTTGTAAAGGGTGCTGGGGGTGTTCCCCTACCCTGCCATGGGAAGGGCAGAGAGGAGTGCACGAATCCTCACTGCAGTCCAGAGAAAAGGGCTGTAATCTGAGACTGGATTTATGGCAGCAATGGAAAATTACTCACTGCCCTGGATAGATTTGGGGGTTGTGGATATGGAGGCTGGTGCCTGCTCCCAACACAGATGATATGATGGATGCAAAGTTCTAAATCAGCTCATAGAAGAGAGACAAGGAAGGTGTTCATCAATTAGCAAGCTCACCTTTCACTGTTCATGTATGTATTTATTGGACCAAGCAACATTGCTTGGGAAAGGCAGAGCTTGAGCAATTATTGCTGCTTCCTTTTCCAAAAAAAAGGCATTTTGGGAAGAAGTGAACCAGGCAATGAGGACTGTGAACTGTATGCTGGAGGAGGCGGTATGTGTGGAGGGTAGGGGTGGATGTCACAAAAGCCAGTCAAAACCTAACAATGCACCCCATGAAGCACCAGTATGGGACTACTTGCCTGGCACAGAGAGTTTAGTAGCCAAGGGAGAATTACAATAATCACCAACTTGTATTTAAAAAAACAAACAAACAAACAAACATATTCAGTCCCCAACTCACTGATGCTGCTTTCTCCTCTGTTGACCCTGGAGGTGCTGTGGCAGCAGGGAAATGGGGAAGAGCAATAGAAGAGGTGGGGGAAGTAAAAGGAAAAGCTATGGATCCACTCCCCACTAGGCCACGCAAGATGGGGAGGAAGGGAGAAGCTTTGAATTGGATATGAGATTGAAATTTTGCTATGAGACCACTAGACCTTTAAGCAATGAGTGAGCCTTAGTGTCCACAAGTAAGTCTATTCTTATAAGTGAAAATGATTGAAAAACTATGAGGTCTTCCTGAGATGTTATCTAGCTGTGGGATTGGTGATCCAACAGAACTTGTCAAAGATGGTGATAACAGAAAAGTGACCTTCCATTCAATAAGCCAGTTACCAAACCCATATAACAATAAAGTATTATTTGATGAGCTTCTAGAGATTCTAGTACAAATAGGAGGTTTTTCTGCCATCTTAGTTTTTTGAAGATGCTCTTTTTTTTTGGCAGTGTTGAGGTTTGAACTCTGGGCTACGTATGTACTCTTCCACTTGAGCCATGCCCTTAGCACTTTTTTGCTTTAGTTATTTTTCAGGTAGGATCTCATGTTTTTCTGTTCAGGCAGCCTCAGACTACAATCCTCCTACCTATGCTTCTCATATAGCTGGGGTGACAGGCATGCACCACAATGCCCAGCTATTGATTGAGATAGGGTCTCACTAATTCTCCCCTGTCCTACTAGCCTCAAAGCCTTGATCCTTCTGATCTCCACCTTATAAACTGCTGGGATTACAGGTATAAGCTAACACATCCAGCTTGGAAGATGTTTCTTGTTCAAAGTTGAAGTCTTTTGTGAACAAAAGTCAAAATCACTGGAAAATATTTTCTCTTACAATTGAATTAAAGCAAATCTTCTTGGTTGATTAGTATAAAAGATGAATCAATTCTAAAGATAATTTTGAGTCATGATACCTAAGAGTTCAAAGCTATACTTTGATTTTTATCATCAGTCATGGTGATTTCAAATAAAGTTGCTAGGTCAATATAAGCTCATGTTTCATAGAAACTATGAAGAAATTAAATGAAAACATCTTGGACTGCTTTTTTTATTGTGTTAGAGTCACTAATAGCTTCTAGTAGTTCCAGTTTTTGGAAAGCAGGTTCCTGTTTCCTGCTCATCTTCATCACAGACTTTTCTTTTGGAGAGTAGTAGAGAAGGCAGGATGAAAAGTGACCCTCACAATATGACAAATTATGGAGTTGGCTCCCTCAGAAACTTTATAGAGATGTATTTGTCAACTGGGGCTTCCGTAGCAAAACAACACAGACTAGATTGTTTAGACAACAGAAATGAATTTTCCCACACTTCTGGAGCCTGGATACTCAAGATCAAGTTGTCTCCAGAGTTGAGCTTTTGAGGTCTGCCTTCCTGGCTTCCAGATCACTGCCCTCTCCCATGTTCTCATGTGACTTCCCTGTGTGCTTGGGGAGAGGGAAAGAAAGTGCATGGTGTCTTCCTCCTCCTATGATTCCAGTCCTATTGGAATAGGATCTCCCTTAGGATCTCATTTCACCCTAGTTTCTTCCCTGAAGGTCCTATCTTCAAATACCATCACCTTGGGAGTTATGGCTGCAGCATATGAATTTTGGAGAGAAGCATAAGTTAGTCCATAACAAGAAGGAAGAAGTCTTTAAAAAGTTTTCTCTTCTTAAAGGTGACACTTCTGGAAACTATGTAATCTCCAAATTTAAGAGGTTTCTAGAACAAATCACCTGTGAAATTTTCTTTTATTATGACTGAAGCTGACTCAAACTAGCCTAAGTGACAGTGAAAACAGATTTTTTTCTTTTGGATCTCATAGCAGATTGCCAAGGGTCTGCTAGCCCCAGCTAGATCCAGGGGTCCATGTCTTCAAGTCTCTGTCTTCTCCATGAGCTCACCCTGTGGCGACCTCAAAAAACTGGGGCAACTCCAGTCTAATCCAGTCCTTAGCATTTGCAACCTTAAAAGAAGAGACTCTGTCTCCTGAAAGCAACTCTGATTTCCTTCATCAGGGTGGGGAGGACCTGCAGCCCGGACTCGGGGCCTACCTTGGTGGTTACCAGCTGATAGCCCCGGGAGCTGGGATAGGACCAGCTCTCAAACAGAGAAGATTCCAAGAAGACTTCACTACAAGGCATGTCTGTAATTTTCCCCTTCATGGTTTCCGAGCCAACTTATTTATACTTTGTGATTTGTTTAACTGTATAATTGATGGTCCATAGAAAGTTCAAATGAAAATAAAAGTTCATTTTATCATCCTCTAAGAGAATCTATTTAAAGGTCATTAGAACATTTTGAAAGTCAATTAGTATCAACTTGGCCTTTGAAAGTACTGCTCTGCAGACCCTCCAGAATACACAGCCTTATCTCTGCCTGGAGATTAGGCTCCAGCCTTGTAAACACTGGGCACTACAGCCTTGACCTCAGCACTCCTTTATTCATCCTCTCTGGGCTCTGCTCTCTCCTGTACTCCCACTGCTGGGGTCTAAGAGTAGGTTAAAATTTACTTGTTTTAATCCTAACCTCTGAGGTTATGTATTAGGAGATGGGGGCTTTGAAAGTGGCTAGGACGTCCTCATAAATGGGATCCAGGCCCTCCTGAGATGTCTGATAGAGCCCTTCTACCATCTGAAGACACAGAGACAGAACAGTCATCTATTGACCAGAGTAGGCCTCACCAGATGCCCACCTGCTGGACTATGAGAAATAAAAGTCTGTTTGCCAGCCACCCAGTCTTTGGTGTCTTGTTAGGGCAGCCCTAATGGATCAAAACACCAAGTGTTTCTTTTCTGATATGGGTACAAGCATCTAGTCCCTTACCTAAAATTCTTGGGGTCAGATATATTCTGTAACTCAGTGTCTAATTTTGGAAAGGTCATACTATGCATATATTACATACTGACACTCATGCAGAGTCTGGAGTAGGCAACCAGAAATCTATTTCATTAACATTTTGACAGTGAAATGTGTATATAGTCACTCTCCATGGGATAAGGAAGGTCAACCTCTTAAGTAGCCTTACATATATTCAGCTCAGGTTTTCCCACCAAATGAGTTATGAGAAATATTCATCTCCAGGACTCTGTATTTCAGAGACCTGAATCTATATTTGTTTGTATGCAGTAAGGGCTTTTGAATGCTGTTGGAATCTCAGTGGCTCTGACTGGTCTCCATAAAACATAAAATATAAGAAATATTTTAACTTCAGGAATTAGCGGTACTTCCCAGTGTTAATTATGTCAGTGTGTCTGCAAGAGTAGGTATCTCTAAAAAGTAGACTTTGTAGCCTTGTGTTCACTCTCAGAGTTTACTGGTGGGTAGAGTGTAAAAGCCACTCTATCAGAAATTAAAAGTTTGTATTTCATTACTTTAAAGTACAGCTTACTATCCAAGAGAGAGGAAAGCTCTCATGCACAAAAGTCTTACCAAGTAAAATTAGGTCAGCCTGAAACTTTGTTCCTGAATCACTATTTCTAAAAACTCTTGTGGATTTTTCACAAAAGGTTTCTCCAAGTCTTCTGTCATTATGCACAGAAATTAGAGGACACTTACCAGGTATGAAAGCAATTCAAGCATCTAAAAATAAGTTAGTCTACCACTTGGAATCCTGAAGCTCAAGAGAAATTTCAAGTTTGCTATGCTGGGTCTTTCCCAAGGAGACTCAGAGAGCAGAGTCAATTCTAGTTTTGCTAATGTTGCTGCTAGTTTGTGTCATCCATTTACCATAATAACATCTCAGTTATTCCGTCTGTCAGCTCCAAGAGCATTTGATGTGTTTTCAAGAATTTCTCAATGCTGCATTCTGGCCCTTGACAACTATCATGGATGAATTTGATGTACCTCTTCCTGATGCTTGCCAGGAGGAAGCTGGAGGAGGGGCTTAAGGGATCTTCTGATAAATCAAGATGATCACATATAAGCTTCTATCAGTGTGGGAGAATGGAACTAAGGGTTGCTGTCTTATTAGAATTTTGGGAGTTCATTTTATAGATACTCAGTATGAAGACTTCAGGGTCAGCTAAGTGCATGTGAAAAGTCCTAATTCAGAAATCATATAGGAATGGATTAAATTAGTGGTGTTTAATGTATGTGGTTGGTTAGGGATGTTGGCATGGATGGGACTCAGCATCCTTGCATGAAGGAGGTATCAGAAAACAGGCAAGCCAACCAATACCATCAGCAGAGAAGTGTTTCATGTCCAAGCCCATTGAGCCTGTGTCTGTCTCTCTCCCTCTGCTTCATGGAGAATCCTAACACCTGGATCAGACATAGGTCAGGGTGATCTCCTGCCAGGTGCTGGTCAGTGTACTCCAGGGCAGAGAGCTCTCAGGAGCTACAGACAGGATGTAAGACTGTGCTTGCTCATTGCTATGTGACATACCATTCGATCTCATCCCATTTAGAGTGAAGTTGCTACTGGTAGGGCTTTTAACAACCATCTTCTTACTATCATTTCCATCACTATTTGCTGCTAACTACTGAAAGCTACCAAGTTGCCCAAAAGAACTTGAGGTTCACCAAGAGCCAAACTGGCTTTCCTTGTATCACCACAATAGTTTTTCTTGTTGGGAGTCATTTTCCTCTCCCCCTTCTTGCTGGTACCCCACCTTTAACACACACATACTTCCCCCCCCCAGTCTGGAGCTCCATTCCATCCACTCTCCTGCCCTTCCCAGGATTCCTGGACAAAGCCTACCTTTCCTATTCTACCCAGCCTCCAGCTCCTTTCCTTCTTTAGCTTTCCCAGCTATTCCAACCCTTATTGGCCTTCTCCAAATTTCAGTCATATCACTTTTTGTGGGAGACAGACTGAATGTGCATCTCTTTCTACTTGTTGTTCTGTTAATGCCATATAACAAACTACCCCCAAATTTAATGTTTTAAAGTAGCAAACCTTTTAACATCATATTGTCAGCAGAGATGAATGGTGGGCTTTTGTTCTCACTGAAAAAAGAATTCAGGGGCAAACACACAGACAACTTTTAGCAGAACCAGGTATGTTGAAGCAAAAGTAAATGCCAAGGAAGTACATCCTCCAGATAGGATGAAGGCCAGCAGCCCAAGCAAGCACCTGAGTGCTACAAGTTCTCAGATCTTTGGCACCTTTATTGGATGTAGGAAGTTAGACATGGTAATTTTATATACATAATTGCAGAGTGTCTTTAGCAATGGGAGAGCTTTTCCAGGAACCAAGGGATGAAGACTGGCTGTACCTAATAAGGTGTCCTTAGAGCCTAGATGGTGATTTGAGGGAGGTGCATGCATCAAACCACAATTATAATGAGATGTAGATGAGGCCTCTGGATAATCTTTAAGTTGGGGAAAGGCCCCACTGGGGATAGTTAGTTACAGTACCAAGTAGATCAAGAAAGTTAAGAAGTGGGTCAACCATAACACCAGGATTGTTGTGAAGCAAGATGCTGTACTGTACCACACTACCCTTTGCTTGGATTCCTCCCTTCCTACCTGCCTACCTGCCTACCCCATCTCTATATCTCACAAGTTTATGGATCAAGAATTACCATGGAGCTCAGCTAGGAAATTCTTTTGTTCCTTGTGGCAGCATTTGAAGCCTCTCAATGGTTTCAGCTAGTAGATGGATCAACTGGACGGTTCAAGATGGTGGCTTCACTCCCATGCCTGGCACCTGGGTGGGGAAACTGGAAGGTGTCCTAAGTAGAACTGTCTATGGGAGCACCCACACATGGCAGTCTTAGAGTAGTCAGATTTCTTTATGACAGCTAGCTTCCCTGAAGAGGAGAAAGAATGCACAGACTGCTAGTCTCCTAAGCAGTGTCACTTTTGCATATTCTAATGGTCAAGTAACTTTGTAGTTCTTCCACTTTTAAGAGAAGAGACCCTAGACATTACCTGTCAGTGCATGCTGTAGCAGAGCTAACCACCACCATTAACCAGTACATGCCTTACTTGTTACCTGCTATGGCTTGAATGTTTCCTCCAAAACTTATGCTGACATTTAATTGCCACTGTATCAGTATGAAAAGATAGGGGCCTTGAAGAAGGGATTAGGCCAAGTGGGCTCTACCCTCATGAGTAGCTGGAGTGGCTTATTATGTAACAATGAGCTCTCTGGGTCTCATTTGTACCTTGCCAGGTGAGACCCGCAGTCAGAAAGAAATCACTTGATGGTGCCACACTCTTGGATTTGCCCACCTCCAGAAGTATAAGAAACGAATCTCTGTTCCCTATAAATTACCCAGTCTCAGGTATTCTGTACCTGAGAAAGTAGACTAAGACATTATCTAAAGTTCTTAATACTGTGCCACTTTCTCCAAACCTAGAACAGTTCATGTGTTTTGGGTACTTCAGGCAACTGTGAAGAAATATGAATTGAGAAGGGCTAGAGGGAAGACATTCACTTTATGATCACTTTTTGAAGAGGTATCATGGCTTTGGGGAGCAATTTGAGGATATCTCTTTTGATCTCATAATTTAGAACTCAGAACTAGCTGGTAGCTATTGCTGGGTTTCTTCCCAGGTGTAGCAGGTTGGGAGATGTGAAGCACTGGTGTTTCTGTCTAGGGCTCAAGGCTAAGACAGGAGCCATTTCCCTTCCAGGCTCAGCCAAGTCTCGTTTACCCCAGAACTTAGCACTGGAGGTCACTAAAGTCCAGTCTGCCTCTTGTGTTTATACTGTCCATGAGCAGAACATGATTTTCACATTTTTAAATGGTTGAAAAATATCAAAAAGACTATTTCATGCAAGATGAAAATTATGTGAAATTCAAATTTCAGTGTCTACAAATAAAGTTTTGTTGAATGTAGTCATGCTCCTTCTTTATGTACATATTATCTGTCATTACTTTCACACTACAACAGCAGAGTGGAGTGGCTGTGACAGAGATTGCATGGCCCGCAAAGCCAATTTGCTGTCTTGCTCCTTACAGACAAGTAACTTCTTCATTGACTCTGCCAGAGAACAGTTGCATTTTTCAAAGCTGGACTCCAGGCTCAAGGTCACAGCAAGGAGAACAGAAAGAAGAGCTTGTGGTTGGGTGCTGCTATAGCCAAAAGCCCATGCATTAAAATCTTCATCCCTAGGTTGGTACTATAGGCAGGGGATGTGGAAACTCAAGTGGGGGTCTGTAGGTCACAGGAGGCATGTCCTCAAAGGGAGTCATGGGGGAAGGGCTGATCTAGTCTTTTCCTCCTTGTTTGTGGACTACAAGGTGAGCAGTCTTGCTCCATCACGAGTTCCATGCCTTTGCCACCAGAGGCTAAAAGCCATGGGGCTGCCTGATCATGGACTAGAACCTCTAAAATCATGAGACAACATAAACCCTTTTTCTTTATAAATTGATTATCTCAGGCATTTGTTATAGTCACAGAAAGCTGAACAACACAGGCACTGATGTGACATAGGGAAAGGTGAAAACCATCGTAAGCATTAGTAATAAATATATATATTTTTTGTCATTCCAACTCCATGGAGAAAATGTTTTACAAAAAAAAACCAGAGAAAAAAATCTAATGACCTGAACTTGAAGAAGAATGAAAGATTTCTATTGTTAGACTATTCCTCACAGGGAATTCTTCTTTCTGCCCACTGTCTTAGTGACTCTTAATATAAAAATAAAAAAGTATTTTTGTCCTCCTAGCCATTAATTTCTGCCCTAGAGCATAGAACATGACTCACTGATGGTACAGCAAGCACATGTTCACACACTCACGTGCACACGTGCAGTGCCTTAGAACATGTATCAGGTGCACACCTGAAATCCCAGCACTAAGGATGTGGGGCCAGGAGGATCATGAGTTAAGGCCAGCCTGGGCTACATAGTAAAACCCTGTTTCATAAAAACCAAACAAACAAAAAGAAAACTTATCAGAATGAATGGATTTGCCTTTTAAGCATCATCATCTCCCAACTGCCCCCCACCACACATTGTTCCATAAATGATTGTTCTACAAATGGTTTCTAAAGTATTTATATTTCATTTATTGTCTGGTAGGCTATTATTCTTGCATCCAGCACAGTGTAGGAAGCACTCATTCAAAATAGCCTGGGGGAGCTTGTCTTTCCAGACAGAACACCACTGGTCCCCTCGAGAGGCCCTCGCTTGCTGGCTTAAGAAACTTGAGAACAATAAGCCGATGCCTGCGTATGAGTTTTTCCTAAGGTACGGTGTTGAGAGTTCTCGGTTCTCCTGTTTCCCTCTTCTGTGCTGTTTTTAAATTTTCTTTGAAATTCCATAGCAGTTTTTTTAAACCTCCACACTCGGTTTGATAGGCAGTGAACTTTCTCTCCTGGGTGGCATCTCCACCCAAGAGGGATGACATGTACCCTACGTGACGTTCTTCCTCCCACTCTCCAACACAAGTCACCGAGCAGCAGGCTGCATGATGTGCAAAGCCCAAGAGATCCTCATTCTCTGCCCGACCAGGATTTCATTCACCAGTAGGTTACTCGTGACTGCACAGACTGTAGGGGTGAGTCATCCAGAAAGCTCGCAGGGACCGTCTGTGAGAAAGAAAGCCTGGGGGGGGGAGCCCCGGAGGTAGAACAGTTGGGGCAGAATCCTGCCCTGCTCTACCAATTTCTGGGGTTTGAATGTGTCTCCCAAGGTTCATGTGTTGGAAACCTGCTGCTCAGTGCAACAGTGTTGGGAAGTGGGTCTGAATGAGAGAGAAGGTCTCCAGGGTGGAGTGAATGGATTAATATTGTGATTGTAGGAATGAGTTCCTTAAAGGAACAATTTGGTCCTCTCCCTCTGATACTGTCGCTCTCATCCCTCCACCATTGGATGACCCACCCAAAAGGTCCTCACCTTAGTATTGAACTTTCCAGCCCCCAGAAAGGTGAGAAATCCATTTCTTTTCAATATAGATTACCCAGTCTGTGAGATTCCACTACAGCAACCAAAATGGACTAAGACAAGAACTTTCAATTTATATACTTTAATACCAAGGAAATGTATCACCTAACACATTGAACTTAGTTCAATGTGTTAGGTGATACATTAGGTGATATCACAATGTGTTAGGTGATACATTGTTAATAAGCCTAACAAGAATCTTACAAATCTATCATGTCAATAGATATTATCAAATGCACTAGGGAAACTGAGGTACAGAGAGTCAAAGTGACTTGCCCAATGATACACGGCTGATAATTAGACATGATCTTGTCCCCTTCATCAGGCTTCTCCATTTCAGTAAATGATAGTGTCATTGTCCCTTGTGCTCTTGTCAAATGTGTCAGTGCGGTTCTACTTCTCTTGTATTTCTCTTGCATCCTACTTTTTATCCAACAAAATCTATTGGCTTCACTTTTAAAATATACTCAAAAGTTATCCCCTTTGTTATTCCCACCCTGTTCAAAGCCACCAGCATCTCTCCTGATCCTTGTGATATCCTATACTCCCTTCTTGTGCCCTTTCTTCCTGAAAGTCAATTCCCAATTCACAGGAGGGTAAGCTAGACCCATCTGGTGACTGGATTCCCATTGGTTGAGAAATCCCATTTCATTTCCTTATAGGAGCTGCAATCTTTTTTCCAGCTGCATTACCTCACTGTCCTTGTCTCCTGTTACTTGTTCACTCTACTTTAGCTGCTTCAGCTTTCTGGCTGTCTCTTGAATAGCCAGGACCTTTGCACTTGCTATTTGATCTACTTGGACAATCTTGCCTCAGGAAACTGCATGTCTTTGCTAAAATATCTTTGCAATGAAACATCCTTGCCTATTCTACTTAGAAATCTTACTCCTTCTCTTTCCCCCACCCACCCAATATTCCTTATTCTCTGTACCTGCTTTATTTTTCTCCATAGCACTACATATCATCTGATTTGCTATATATCTTATTTGTCGTCCACCTCTAATAGAAGGTAAGCTGCTTGAGGGTGTGGCTTCTGTCTGTGTAGTGTCTAAGTACTTCTCCCAGGCCATGGCACATAGTAAATGCTCAACGAACATTAATGAATGAAATATTCAATCTTAGGGCTGAAAGTGCAAGCCTCTCAGCTCTTTTCAGATCCCCTCCATGGTGCTGGTCAATTTTCCATGATCACACATAGAAAATGAGCTCAGTTCAGGAAATAGTTGAAGAACGCTTGTCAGGAGAGGAAGTTTGCCTCTGATTTCTGAGATTATTTTGGAAATTAATAGTCCATGATTACCAGGACTGATTTCATGATACAAAATCCCAAGGGATGAATTTCCCGGATATGTGCTCTTGGGATGTGGGTGTGGGTGTCATCTCTTTGGTCCTTAGTTTTTCTATTTGTAAAATAGGGACATTGGTAGACAATTACTCATCTTTCCACTCTTTCTACTTCGAGAATTGTATCATTTGGTCCATTGAGTTAAACAAAACAACCTGCTGTTTAGTTTGTGCTGCTACCTTCTGAATGTGTATCAAAGGCATAAGCTCTTTGCAGATCAGAGCAAAGACTCTTTTGTTTGGTTGGTTTGGCTTTTTTTGCAGGGTGGGGGAAAATTGGTGCTAGGGATTAAACTCAGGGCCTTGTGCTTACTAGACATGCACTTTACCACTTAAGCCCTTTTTGCTTTAGCTATTTTGGGGCTAGGATTGTACATTGTTGCCTGGGCCAGTCTGGATCATGATTTTCCTATTTATACTTCCCATATAGCTGGGATGACAAGCACATGTCATCATACCCAGCTATTAGTTGAGATGGAGGTCTCACTAACTTTTTGCCCAGGCTGGCCTCGAACCATGATCCTCCCAATTTCTGCCTTCCAAGTACCTGGATTTATGGGTGTGAGACACCACATCCAGCCTCAAAGTTTTCTTTTTCTCAATTTGTCTTTTCATGGCTCTAGATACTTTGTTCTACACTCAGTTGGCTCTCAATATGTTTCGTTGGTTCAACTAAAGACAAGCTACATTGAACTCTGAGTTCTCTCTTAGTTTAAAGTCTGTTGCTCACCACCAACAACAGGTATTGGCGAGGATGCGGGGAAAAAGGAACCCTCTTACACTGTTGGTGGGAATGTAGACTAGTACAACCACTCTGGAAAAAAATTTGGAGGCTACTTAAAAAGCTGGACATTGATCTACCATTTGATCCAGCAATACCACTCTTGGGGATATACCCAAAAGACTGTTACTCCAGAGGCACCTGCACATCCATGTTTATTGCGGCACTATTCACAATAGCCAAGTTATGGAAACAGCCAAGATGCCCCACCACTGACGAATGGATTAAGAAAATGTGGTATCTATACACAATGGAATTCTATGCAGCCATGAAGAAGAACAAAATGTTATCATTCACTGGTAAATGGATTGAACTGGAGAACATCATTCTGAGTGAGGTTAGCCTGGCCCAAAAGACCAAAAATCGTATGTTCTCCCTCATATGTGGACATTAGATCAAGGGTAAACACAACAAGGGGATTGGACTATGAACACATGATAAAAGCGAGAGCACACAAGGAAGGGGTGAGGATAGGTAAGACACCTAAAAAACTAGCTAGCATTTGTTGCCCTTAACGCAGAGAAACTAAAGCAGATACCTTAAAGCAACTGAGGCCAATAGGAAAAGGGGAACAGGAACTAGAGAAAAGGTTAGATCAAAAAGAATTAACCTAGAAGGTAACACACACGCACAGGAAATCAATGTGAGTCAATGCCCTGTATAGCTATCCTTATGTCAACCAGCAAAAACCCTTGTTCCTTCCTATTATTGCTTATACTCTCTCTACAACAAAATTAGAAATAAGGGCAAAATAGTTTCTGCTGGGTATTGAGGGGGTTGGGGGTGGGAGAGGGAGGGGGCGGAGTGGGTGGTAAGGGAGGGGGTGGGGGCAGGGGGGAGAAATGAACCAAGCCTTGTATGCACATATAATAAAAGAAAAAAAATAAAAAAATAAAAAATAAAAAAAATAAAGTCTGTTGCTTGATAAAGCAGTTATAAGAAAATAGCTCCTGTTGTTCCACAGCACATGCCACTACCATTGTGTACATACATGTTCACCCATTGTCCCTCTAATCAATAGTTGCCTCCATGCAGTAAAGTTAACACAGAGGATATTACAGGCCATCAAGAAATAATAGAAAGATATGAGAAGCCTTAGGACTCTGTGGACTGTTGAAAAGCTGTCTTAAATAAAAGAATGGACATTAAGATACATGCATAAGGTTGGGTCCAGCTTGGCTTGGTTGATGTTGAGAAGCCATTGTTTATCACATAAGATTAGAGAAAAGTGTGTAAAATGGGAAATGAAGCATCATTCTACATCCTAGAAATCCAGCCTCCAGCCTTGGAGATGTGGGAAAATGTCTTAAATCTTTTTTGTTTTTTTTTAATGGTTTTAATCTTAAGGACTCATCAATGAATCAATGACTGTGTTCTTGCTCCTTAAGATTTTAAATGATAGGAAACTCAGACCTGACCTGTTTTAATATTACAATGATCACATTTTAGCAAGAATTGATTTCCCCATAAGTATAAGATTTTGAAAAATGCTTATTATTTTAACATATGATGCTACACTGATATTACATGATAGGATGGGATGTTTTCTCCTTTCTGAGGGGTACTTCTTAATCCTACAGAGAAAACCATTAGAAATAACTACTCCCTTTTTCTCTGTACACATGTATACATACACACAAACTATCTCAATGGAGTGCTGTATAGCTTTAATTTAATGCATCAGATATGACTCAGTCCCTACTATACAAAGTAATCTTCAGGAAATTAGAGGATAAAAAGGCATCAGGGTGTATATGTCCTATCCTTGGGAGTTTACAGTTTGAAGGAGAGAAAAAACAAAAAGCTAGAATTCCTAGCAATGTATGAGACATGCCAAAAAAGTTATAAATCGAGTGCTGTGCAGAGAACCATTTGGCAGAAATCTGAAGAGTTTCCCTGGGGGAGGGACTCACAGAGGACGCCTTGACAAATGGGGACAGTTTTGATCAGGCTCCCTTATGCCACAGGCTCCTCTTTGCATCCAAAATGCTCCTGTTTGCAAGATTTCAGCTCATGTGCAACTTGTCTGGCATTCAGCCATCACCTAAAATGGTGCCCACAGCATCGGTCCATAGAAGGAATAAGCCTGGGTGACAGCCAGAACAAATGGAATCCTCTAGGGCAGAGAGAAAAATAAAGAGAAAGGAAATAAAATGGCACCATCCCAGGAACTGCCCATGGGAAAGGGTAGGAGAAAGGACAACTGGCAGAAACCATGATGCTTTGTTCATTGTCAACTGTCCAGCCTTTTGGATGTCACCTGAGGACACTGCCACAATTAACATGCAACCAGACACACACAGTGACTACACATTTTGACTTGGTTGGTGGCATCAGTTGAGTCTTGAACAAAGGCAGTTTCAGTGACCAATCTTGTGCCAGGCTTTCAGAGAAAGAGAATATATTATGCTGCTGTGATAAGCTGTTCCACTCTAAAAACAATAGTTTGGATTTCTACCGCTGTCTGTCAACCAGGTCTTAATATACATCTTCATTCATTGCTGGTCAGCTGGGAAAGAAGACTCATTAAAGACTTTATAACACATCAAAGCCATGATTTTCTACCTTTCATGAAGATATACTTTGCCCAAGCCATCCTTTGACCACAGAAAACTCTTGTTTTTGGTTTTTTGAGACAGGGTCTTGCTATGTAACCCAGGCTGGATTTGAATTCACAATTTTCCTGCCTCAGCCTCCTAAGAGCTGGGATTACCAGTGTGTGCCACCATGCCACATTCATAAAAATACTCTTGAATGCACCCCAAATTAGAAAGAATTCTTTTTTTTCATGTCCTGTGTACCTATTTCTGTGGGAAATGCAGAAGATAGAGCATTCCCTTTAGGCACACACTGTAGTTCCATGAAGACTTGTGAACGAATACTGATGCCAGGCATTGTGCTGGGTGATGGAGTTAAAAAAGATGAAAATGTTGAGATTGGAGACCCCATGTTTTTCATCCAGGCTGTTGAGGTGCTAGAGAGGCAGCAAGAGCCTGACAGTATGCTTAGGAACCTAGGGGCAGGAGAGAGTGAAATACTGCTGTCCCTGTGTCCTGCATTTCACATGTAACCAGGATCATCCTGGGTCAGTAAACAAAGGAGCCAATGTGGGAATGGTGGCCCGTTTCCAGATAAGATCATAGCATTTTAACCTGTGATGAGTTGATGTGCATGATTAGTCATTTCAGCTTTGCATTAGTCTTCTATGTTGCTGTGACAAATGACCACAAACTTAGTGACTTGCTAGCCTGAGGGTAGAGCTCAGTAGTAGACATGTGTTTAGCCTGTGTGAAGCCCTCAATTCTATACCAGCACTGAAAAATAAAATGTAGTGGCTTATAATAATGCAAGTTTTTTCTTTTTCAGTCTATAGGTTTGAGAACCTGACATAGTTCTCAGTGGGCCAAAATCAAGATTATCGACAAGTTGGTTCCTTTTGGAGGGTTCTAGGGAGAATCTGTTTCTTGCCTTTTCCAGATATTAAAGGCTGCCACTGTACTTTGGCTCTCTGTCCCCTTCCCTCTTCAAAACTAGCAACTGTGAGTTGACTCCTTCTCATCTAGCATCACTCTGACCTTTTTTCCTCCTTCTTCCTCTTTTAAGGAGTCTTATGATGACATTGGAACCTGGATGATCCAGGACAGTGTTTCTACTCTAGGAACAGCTGATTATCAACCTTAATTCTGTGTGACCTTAATTTCCTCGTGTGACCTGACACATTCACAGGTTCCAAGAGTAAAGTTAGGATGTAGATGTGTTTGGGGGAGGAGGAGGTCATTATTCTGCTTGCCACAAACTCTCACCCAGTTTCAAAAACCACTGTTGGTGATAAATCAGCTAAGTGTGGGGGTTAGCACTCCAGTCTCAGGAGAAAGGAGGGTCACCTGACCTTAGCCACCAAGACTGACATCGTATCATCATACTCAGTGCAGCTGAAGTCACTCAGACATGGCAGAATTGATGCCCGGCTTGTACATGGAAGCAGCACTTGCCTGATAATCTAGAGATGTGGGTTTCAGTTTTTCTTCTGCAAACTGCTGAGTGTCTATGGACAAACCTGAACGGCTCTCAACCTTTGTTTCCTCCCCTATAAAAGAACAGTCCCTATCTCTCTGTGACTCTCCAATTCTACAGGGAATGAACTCAACAAAGAGAAAGGCTGATGTGTGGAAATGCCTTGCCTTCACTCCAACACCAAACTGCTAGGATGATATACATCATGTTGTCTGATATGCAACTCCTACCCCCTGCCCCTCGTTATCCTCCCCCCACCAAAGACATTATTCACCCCAGTCTTTTTTCTCTTTCAAATTTGGAAATTATGCCCAAAGAGTACCGCCAGGGAGTTAGGTAAACTAGAGATAAAATCGTGGCTCTAGAGTTGAAATATGGCTTCAACAAAATTGACTTGGAGCTGTATGAGGTCACCTGTAATTGGAAGTGAGCCTTCTAAAGTGACTCGAGAAAGGTGACTCAAGCTTTGAAAGCCTGGATTGTAGGTCAGAAACTCGAGCCTAAAATGAAATCGTAAGAGTATGGCTTATTAGACAGCTTGCCCCACCCACTACCTCTCTTCCTTTCATCAAAGAATTATACATATGCAAGTCATTGAATTACCTCTTTTCTCTCCTTATTCCCCTTTCATCACAACGGAGAGGAAAGTTTCCAGCCAGGCATTAAATTGGGTCAACAGCTAACACAGCATGAGTATAGACAGCAGGGGCAGCAAGTGGTATATACACAGGAAATAAACGACACTGTGCTGCCAGCATCGATAAGCTGTTGAATAGTGCAAGGGCCCTATTAAGATGGAAAGTAATAAAAGGTGAGAGGAAATACTGTTTCCAGCAGCTGATAAATGTTCCTACCTTATGATGGCATTAGTTTCAGTTAATGGTTTTTAATGTCTCAAGTATAATCTCTCATGGTAACCTTTATCCCCTGGGGAAGGCCTGAAGAATGCCTAGGAAATGTCACCTCTGGGTTGCTCAAAGGATAGCTTTGAGTGGCTGAGAACAGTCTTGAAAATGTTAAGTATGGCAGATGTATGTGGCTGAATCCATTTGCAAAGGCTATCAATGAAAGGAAATGTACGAAAGATGTCCTTGACACTGTGATGTTCAGATTTGAGTGAAATTTTGCTAGAAGTGTATATGGAATTGTGCAGACTGCACACAGGCAGCTATTCTCTGACCAAGTATACAATGATTTGAAGCCGTTACTGCTAGTGAGCATGATGAAATTGTGCTAATGCCTGGTGAGGATAGTCCTTAGTTGGTGGCTATGCCCAGATCATCCCCACTTGAGGGAAGGCTCATTCCATTCCATGCCACACCTAGTTAGGGCTGAATGACATAGTTATTTTGTTCTAGGCATCCTGCAATGACCAGGACAGTGCATTAGGAGAGGTTCTAGCATCAGTCCTTACTGACTCAGAAACAGCCTTCTGCTCTGACCTAAGAGATAAGAACATGTTCTGCCACCATCTCTCAGGTCAAGTGAGGCTGGGAGTCAGATGCACACCCATGGGCTCACAGACCATAGAGTACCATGTCCAAGCCTTGGGGTTCTGTTCCTGCCAAAGTGACATGATCAGTGCAGCTTAACCCCATTCCTGACTCAAGTCCACCCAACTCCAGTTCTCTTATCCCTCTGAGAATGTACCCACAAGCTCCAGGAATTGGTTCCTTCGCTCAGGGCCAAGGCTTAGGCAATGAACAGAATAATGCCCCTTCCTATGACACCCATGTCTGAATGGCCACACCTATGTCTATGTTGCCTTACATGGCAAAAGAGACTTTACTATTTTAATAAGTTAAAATAGGAATATTATCCAGGATTATCTGGGTAGACCCCATGTAATCAGTAAGGAGATGGCAGGAGGGTTGGAGTCCGAAAAGGAGTTGTAGTGTTGGAAGTAGAGGTTGGAGTGATGTGGGGCCAAAAGCCAAAGAATGCAGGAATCCTTTAGTGCTTGAAAAAGCAAAGAAATTGATTTCTTCCAGAAATTCTTAAAGCAACTCAGCCCTGACAACCACTTTGGACTTCTGACCCCCAGTAAAATAATAAATACGGTGCTTTAATTTACTAAGTTTGTGATAATTTGTTATAGCAGTAGTGGGCAAGGAATACAGCTTACCTTGTTCCCTTGCTCAGAATTAACCACTTTGTGGCTTAACTTACAAGAACACATTCATTTCCTTCAATGGAAAACTTGCCCTCACACACATCATAGTAAAATTGTGTCACCCTGGTTACAACAAGTGCCACAAAATAGCATCAACTTGGGCATGTCAAAATGATCTGGCAAAAGAATTTACTTACACATTATAATTAAAAACACTTCTTTGTCAAGTATGATGGTTTTGTTTGGAGGTAGAATTGCCATTTCTGTTGATCCTCACTGCAAGCTTCCGAAGACTCAAACATCCATTTCTTGCCTTTTTAATGCCTTTTCTGCCCAATCTTCCCACTCCTAATACCCTAGTTGTATGACCCACGTGCTTCTTTAGCTCAGTCCAGCAAAAGAAAGGATAAATGACAATGTGCTTTGAAAACAGACTGAGGCAGAGAAAAACAAAATGTTTATTCCAGCCTGTAAGGGTCTGATTTCGGTGTCTGAAAGTCAGTTGGTGTCTCCATTACCATACAAACAAATATTGTAAATCTCTAAGTGACATTCAGTAATTCAGTATTGTCAAAACAAGAATGTCCACATGGCACATCTTGTCTAGAAGCAATTTAATTTTGATAGGAAGTGAAGCAAAATGGACACGTTGACTTATAGACTCATGGTGAGAGGTTTGAGGAGGAGGATGAGAAGAGAATATAAAAGAGATGGGAACCTAAGGATGTAGCTCAGTTGTAGAGTGCATGCTTAGCACATCGCCCACCTTCCCACCCCACCCCACCCCACCCCACACAAGCTGAAAGCGATGTCATGAGCAGACGTAATTAACTTTACCTTGCCTGGACTTGGGCTTGGTTTCCTACAGATATTGGCAGAAAGAAGGGTTTTTGTCTGCTGTTTTTATTACTTAGGGGACCTCTGGGGTTGTGACGTATTTCACATGATCTGATGCCTGTTTTAACATCTTTATAATCAAACTTCACTAAAAGGTGTGAGTATGTGTGGGTATACTTACATGTCTTATGTACTCGTAAATCAGTAAATCCGTAAATATATCATTACAAGAATTTAACCATGCACAATTATGGGAGCTAGTTACAGTCTCTGTGGAGCTGTTGACTTTGTATCTGATGCTGGAATCTATAGGATAGGAAGTCAGGAAGGGAAGATGGATGTTAACTTAGTCTGTTCAGGCTGCCATAACAAAATACCATTGACTGGTGCTTAAACAACATAAATTTATTTTCTTACAGCTCTGGAAGCTGAAAAACCCAAGATCAAGGTTCTGTAGGCAGGTTCCGTTTCCAATAAAGCCTTTCTTCCTGGCCCATAAGGCAGTTACCTTCTCACCATGTATTCACATCACCTCTTCTCTGTGCACATGTGGAGAGAGGACAAGCTTTCTGGTGTCTCTTCTCAGAGGATACTTATTCTATTGGATTGAGGCCTCATCTTACAACCTCATTTAACCTTAATTACTTTTGTTAATACTCCTATTTCCAAATACAATCATATTGGGGCTTAGGACTTCGACATAGGAATTTTGCAGGGACATAAATGTTTAGCGCATAACAGATGTAAAATAGGGAGATAGGGACAAGCTGGAAATTTCTAGCAGAAGCTAAAGCCTATGTCAGTGGCTCTGATCTTGATGAGTGTCCTGGATGAAAAACTGGTATCATTAATCAGGGAGCTGAATGCATGACTGGCCCAGGAGTTGCAGTAACTGGAAAAGGATCTGAGGGAAGGTGTGAGTGTTCTAGGTTGCCTCCCATTATGATGAGCTAGAAGATAAGCAACAACCTGTGTGGTCTACAGATGTCTGCTGTGTCACTTCTGCCCTCCAAATCCTCCCTCCCTCCCTCCCTCCCATCAGGGTCTCCCATGGCTCACTCTAGTGAGAAACACACAGGACATGGAACTCTGAGAAATATAATTGAGTCTGCCCAAGTTGACACATTACAAAGCCACCCAAGTCTCTAAAGAGGAGTTATGTCTAAGGTTGGGGGAGATGGGGACCATTAATGGATGAACCATTAATGGGCCAAAAATAGATCTATAAAGGGCCAAAGGGCCTCTGTTGATGAAAAAGGACATTGATGCAAATAACAGAAGGGTGGTATGGTGATAGGGTGTTGATTCACAGGTAAAGAAATGAGAATGAGAAAGAAAGAGAAAGGATGGAAGTTGTCATGGTTTATATTAAGTATAGAAACAAAAACTAGAGAAGGAAAAAAGGCAAAAGAATAGAAAAATCAGAAGGGGTTAATGCGCAAAGGAAGGTGTATGTAGCAAAGCAAGAAGTCACACAGGATTCTCAGAGCAAGACAGCATTAGTGAGGACTAGACACGTTTCACTGACTTGGTGATCCTGTTGCTAGAGGGTACTGTGTTTAGTGCCCATAAAAGTGATTAACAAGAATCTTAGCCTACATTATTTGAAGGGATTGTGAAGTCAGCTCCATCCCCAATGCCCTTCAATCTAAACATTAAAGATATTTACCTGTATTTCTTTACAAAAAGAAACAGCTATTATTCCTTCTGTAGGGCTGGGCACAAAGGATAAATTTGGAACCAAAGGGTTGAAGCATTACAGCAAACGTTACAATAGATGAACTGGTTTCTTAAGTAGAAGGGAATGGAGACAGAAAACAATGAAAAAAGCTTGTTTTCAAACTGAGACCCTACAAAGAGGTAGCATGAATGGCCCTTGAAATCATAGATAGAGTTTACTGTCCCTAATCCCCTCCAGGTCATGGTACAGAGATTATATGCCTGAGAGTGAAGTCTCAGCTATACCACAATGACTAACCCCTTATAACCTTGGACTGTTCACATTTGAAGTGGCAATGATGTATTTATCCCACACAACAATATGGAAAACCAACTGCTAATGTGCTTACTGAACAAATGTAGTGGGCACCAATGATTCACCAGGCTTTATTCCTTGCACCATGAGACACAGGAATGAAGAGAGGGATGGTCTTGCTGCCTTGGAGATTACAATGTAGTGACAAGAGACAGATAAAAGCAAATAAATAAATTGTAATTTAATTTCTCAATGCCCAATGCCAGGGAACTTATATATTCACATTCAACCTGGGAGGTCGTTGTTATTTCTCTTTTAAAATGCAGAGGAAGAGGTGACTTACGCAAGATCTCTCTGCAACAAAGGGTCAAAGGTAAGATTCAGTTTGGGTCATCTGACTCCACAAAACCCTCTTCCAACAGAAAATATAAGGCCGCAGTTCTCACATACTTACAACACATAAGTAGAGTAAATTATCGCATGAGGACAGATGGTTATGTTTTTCTCTACCCGGAAAACCTCTTTAAACAGATGTTTAGTTGATGACAAGAAGTGTAAACAAGGTCCTAATGACTGCATTTCCTGAAAGTTATTGGTTGCTGTTAATACAGAGATAGTTGTGGTGTGTTAATGCAGAAGTAAGACATGCAGCAAGCTACAAAGTAAGAAATCAAACAAGATTCTTAGGCAAGAGAAACCATTGAGAGCCATCTGAGAACTGGCCACATTTTCCTTATCATGGATTCAGATAACATTGAGTTTCTACAACTAGAGTGACAAATTCAGTAAAGAAAATAAAGAGGGTAGTAAGATAAAATGATAAAGGATGACTGGCCAGGTAACCAACTCCTCTGTGAGGAGGAGAATGGGAAGGAGGCGGGAGTGTGAAATCTGGTAGAATCCCACTCCAGGAGGGGGAACACAGTGCAAAGTCCCCATGACAGGAATGAGCTTGGGTTGCTCCAGAAATAGAATAAAGATCAGAATGGTTGGAGGATGACAAGCATGGGTTGTAGAAAGGTGGAAAGAAGTCAGATCCTACATGGCTTTGCAGCCCACTATGAGAAATGTGGGTTTTATCAAACTGAAGGGAAGCCATGGTAAGATTTAAAGCAAGAGTGACATGATCTTATCTATATTTAAAAATAAATCACTTTGGCTACTATAAAGTTATCACTTATGCAACATTTCTAGACTTTTCATGAGTTTTAAAGATTATTATACATTGGATTATTTATGCATGCCAGACTTGAACAAAAGAGAAAAAGATGGGGGAAACTTCCAGAATATCAGTAAAAGAAATTGCTAGGATACTGTACTGTTTGCGGTATAGACCTTTGTACACTCTTTAATGTAGAGATATGATAACCCCCAAGAGAGTAGGTGATGGCTCTGTTGTCCCCGAGCTCACCACTTCTCTCACCAGACATCCCTGTCCTTCTGACTCCATCTGCTTCTTGGTGTCTAAGTACCAGATTAGCATCAGTTAATTTGGGGGCAATTGTGCAGATAATCAATGTGTTACCCTTTTTAGGTGATAGAGTTCCTAAAACCATTTCCAATGCCCAAATTGTCAGAAGTCCTTTAATATTTGACTCTAACAGAGTTGGTATTCCCAAGTGTAGCCTTCCAGGAGAGGGGTTGAAAGACAGGATGGAAATAGAGAGTAGTGGCAGCCACCTCTTCTACCCCACCTCGGCTACCCCTGGTTTAAAACACAGGCAGATATGTCTGTTTATCTGATAGGATAACAAATATATTTGAATAACTTTATTAAAGTGTAGTTGATATACAAGTAATGATGTATATTTAGTGTGCACATTTGTTGAGTTTGGACATAGGCAAACATCTGTGATACAATTACCACAATCAAGACAATAAGTATCCCCATCACCTCCAGAAGTTTCCATGTATCCTTTTATTTTTTCTGCTCATTAATTTATTTGTGTAGTAAGAACACATAACATGAGATCTACCTTCTTACCAAAAAAAATTTTTTTGGTGATGTTAGGGTTTGAGCTCAGGGCCTTCTACTTGCAAGGTGGGTGCTCTGCTACTTAAAGCCATGCCTCTAGCCCTCTTGACAAAATTTGTAAGTGTACCATACAGTATTGCTGATTTTCATTACTATGTCGTACAGCCAATCTCTAGAACTCACTCACCTTGCGTAACTGAAACTTTATCCCTGCCAAACAACTGCTTTGCATGTCTCCCTTACCCAACCCCTGCAGCTACATTTCTACTTTCTGCTTCTGTGACTTTGACTATTGTAGAAGCTTCATATAAAAATGGGACATGTAGTATTTGTCTCCCATGACTGTTTGACTTAGTGTAATGTCCTCCAGGCTCATCCATGTTGTGCAGTATGGGGGATTTCCTTCTTTTTTAAAGCTGAAAACTAGTCTATTGTGCATATATGCTACATTTTCTTTATCCGTCAGTGGGCACTTAGGTTGTTTCCGCATTATGGATATTGTGAATGATGTTACAATGTACTTGGAGGTGCAGACCTCTCTTCCAGAGCCTGACTTTACTTTTCTTGGATATGTGCCCAGAGTGGGACTGCTGGATCCTCTGACAGTTCCATTTTTGACTTTTTGAGGAAACTTCATACTGTTTTCCATAGCACCTACACCATTTTATACTCCCACCAACAGAGTACAAGAGTTCCAATTTCTCTACATCCTTGGGAACACTCACCTTTTTCTTTCTTTCTCTTTCTTTCTTTTCTTCTTTCTTTCTTTCTTTTCTTCTTTCTTTCTCTTTCTCTCTCTTTCCTTCCTTCCTTCCTTCCTTCTTTCAAATAATAGCCACCCTAACAGGTGTGAGGTGACATCTCATTGTGGTTTTAACTTGCATTTCCCTCATGATTAGTGAGGTTGAATGCTTTGTCACATAACTGCTACCCATTTCTGTGTCTTCTTTTGAGAAATGTCTACTTAAATCTTTTGCCCATTTTTAAGTTGGATTGTTTTGTTGCTATTGAGTTGTAAGAGTTACTTTCTTTTTTTCTCGATTTGTAGCCCAGGTTGGCCTTTTTTTTTATTATTTTTATTTTATTATTCATATGTGCATACAAGGCTTGGTTCATTTCTCCCCCCTGCCCCCACCCCCTCCCTTACCACCCACTCCGCCCCCTCCCTCTCCCCCCCAATACCCAGCAGAAACTATTTTGCCCTTATTTCTAATTTTGTTGTAGAGAGAGTATAAGCAATAATAGGAAGGAACAAGGGTTTTTGCTGGTTGAGATAAGGATAGCTATATAGGGCATTGACTCACATTGATTTCCTGTGCGTGGGTGTTACCTTCTAGGTTAATTCTTTTTGATCTAACCTTTTCTCTAGTTACCACGTTGGCCTTGAACTTGAGATCCTCCTGCCTCACATTCCTGAGTGCTGGGATTATAGATGTATACCACCACACTCAGTGTTCCTTATTTTTTTTTATTATAAACCCCTTATTAGATACATGGTTTGCAACTATTTTCTACTTTGTATAGATTGCATTTTCATTCTATTGTTTCCTTTGCTGTGCAGAAGTTTTCCCATTTGATATAGTTCCCTTTGACTTTTACTTTTGCTGCCTGCACTTTTGGTCTCAAATTCAAGAAATCTTGCCAAAGGCATGCCATAAATCTTTTCCCCTATGTTTTCTCCTGGGAGCTTTATGATTTCAGATCTTAGGTTTAAGTCTTTAATTCACTTTGAGTTGATTTTATGTGTTGTGCGAGATCTTGTTTCAATTTTATTGGTTTTCCCAGCATCATTTGTTGAAGAGACTATACTTTCTCCATTTTGTGTTTTTGCCACTCTTGTTGCAAACAAGTTGACCATAACACATGGGTTTGCTTCTTAGCAGTCTATTCTGTCCCAATGATCTGTTTGTCTTTATGCCAGTGCCATATTGATGACTACCTCTTTGCTATGTATTTTGAAATCAGGAAATATGATGCTCCCAAATTTATTCTTTCTCAAGATTGCTTTGGTTTCTAAGGTTTTTTAGTGGTTCTGTATGAATTTTAGGATTTTTTTTTTCTATTTCCATGAACAATGCCATTGGGATTTGAAAGGGAATCACAGTGAATTTGAAAATAGCTTTGAGTAGTATGGACATTTTAACAACATTAAGACACCCAGTCTATGAACACCAAATGTCTTTCCATTTCTTTGTGTCTTCTTTTACAGTTCTGTAGTTTTTAGTGTGTAGGTCTTTCACCTCCTTGGTTCATTCCTTATTATTATCTTTATGCTATTGTAATAGACTTTTTTTCTTAATTTGTTTTTCAGGTAGTTTGTTGTTAATGTATAGAAATGCAGCCATATTTTGTTGCTTTTATAGCCAGCAATTTTACTGATCTTGTTTCTGAGTTCTAATATTTTTTGTTGAGTCTTTAGGGTTATAAAATTATGTCATCTGCAAACAGAGATAGTTTTACTCCTTCCTTTGTGATTTGAATGCCTTTTATTTCTTTTTCCTGCCTAATTGCTCTGGAGAAGACTCCCAGTACTATGTTGAATACAAATGACAAGAGTGGACATCCTTGTCTTGCTCTTAATCGTAAAGAAAAAGCTTTAAATGTTCACAATGGATTATGATATTAGCAGTAAGCTTGTCTTGTGTGGGATTTTTATGTTGAGGTAAATTTCTTCTATACCTAGTTTGTTGAGAGGAATTTTTTTATAATCATGAAGTGGTACTGAATTTTGTCACATATTTTTACTGTGTCTATCAAGATAATTGTGTGATTTTGTCCTTGATTTTTGTTAATGGGGTGGATCACTTTAATTAATTTGCATACATCAAACCTTCATTGTATCTCAGAGATAAATCCCATTTGGTCATGGTGTATAATACTTTTAATATGCTGCTAAACTTGGCTTGCTAGTGCTTTGTTAGAACTTTTGCATCTATGTTCACCAGGGACATTGCTCTGCAGTTTTCTTTGCTTGTAGTACTTTTGTCTGGACTTGGAATCAGGATAATGCTGACTTACAGAGTGAGTTTAGAAGTGCTCCCCCCTCTTCAATTATTTGGAAGAGTTTGAGAATGATTGGCATTATTTCTTCTTAAATGTATATGCTATACTTCACTGGTGAAGCCATCATAGGAATATTACATATGTATAATTTTATGTCAAAAATTGTCCCATAAGAGGTGTATGAAAGGACTCAGTTTTTACTTTTCAGATTCTCCTCATCATTCTGGTATCTTGTCTTCTTAAATAATACCATAATGCTGAAATTCACTCTCCTATTGAAAGACAGGGACCCAGTGCTAAAAACAAACTTTATATTTAACCAGGGTAACCTCCAGTAGGTAGAGGATGGCTAAGGGGTTGTCCCAGAGACAGCAGGGATTGTGCTGTTAGGACCTAAGAACCCAAGTGGTCTGCCAGAGTCTACCAAGCTGATGTGGAAAGATGCTTGAGGGAAGTCAAGGTCATAATCTGAAGAAACCGGATGTGTGTTGAGCTGAAAGGGCAAGTCTAGTACATATTGGTGGTTAACAGTGAGGGTTTCCAGCCAAAGAGATTTGGAGAATGAAGTAAGGGATTGAGGTTGAGATGTAGGTCAGGCATGTTAGGGCTGGGTGTTATAAGAAGCATGGGCAAGAACACCAGCCAGTGGGTTGACTCTTGGAAGGTGGACTCAGACTTGTCATGGATGTCTCACCCTGCCAGAAACGTCTTGCTAAGACAGAAGCTTTAAAGGGAGGCAATTTTCCTGGCCATGCTCACTCTGAGTTACCTGAGTCTGGATAGTAAGACTTGGATATGGTCCTTTTGGCCTAAATGTTTATAAATATCAATATCTGAGGTCTCCTTTTTAGAAATGGCATGAATGTTGGCACATGACTCTGTTGGGCCACTTAACCTATATTCTGAAATGAAGATCATCAATGTATATCCAGTAAACTAGAAGGGATCAGCTGTGTTTTCTAGTACCAGCTTTTAACTCTCCCAAGGAATTGGTGTTACCTTATAGTCAGCAGCTCAGGAAACTGCTTTTGTGCAGTGAAGGAAGGCCCTCTTCTTTGTATTTCCCTTACTGTCTGGGGTTTGCACTCTACACGCTTGATCTGAAAAGTGGTGACTGAGGCCAGATCTCAGATCTTTTAACATGCATACTCAGCCTGTTCATTTTTCTTTTGCTCCCATGTTCATTCTCTCTCTCTCCCTCTCTCTCTCTTTGTGTCTCTCTCTGTCTCTCCCTTTCTTTCTCCCTCTCTCCATCTCTCCTTACTCCCGCTCTCATTTTTTTCTCCCTCCCTCCTTTGCTCTCCACCCCATGGTAATGAAAGCTCATTGCCAAGATGACAATGCTCAGAACCTAGTCTATTGATGAATCACCCATTTCACAGAAGCAAGAATGCCAGGCTGCTTGCTAGGAAACACAGCTAAACAATATCCCCCACCTCTACCCTTAGCAAAAACTTCTGAGGACATTATTGTTTAATTGCTCAGTGCTCAATATTGTGTTATGCATTCATATGCATCCTGGGAGGCAGTTATCATTTCACTTTCATAAATGCTGAAACAGAGGTGACTTGCCTGAGGCCTCTCTGCTACCAGTGTCAGAGGTAAGACTTAGCCCAAGCTTAATACACCAGATCCATCTTCTGACAGAAAACAGTAAACCTCAGTTCTCACATCTGTCTTCCCACAGAAAACAAGCCCACCATTCTTCTCATGTGCTTCTAGAACTTAAGTGGTACATTATTTCGTGAGGACAGATGGTTATGACGTTCTCTACCCCAAAATGTATTTAGGCAGATGTCTCATAGATGACAAGAAGTATAAACATGGCCCTAATGAATACATTTGCTGAAAGTTACTGGTTGCTCTCTGTCAGAGATGTTGTTTTGCCTGTCACTCCTCAGGCTGGATTTAAAAAAAAAAAAAAGCATGAAGAGAATTGGCATTTAAAATGTGTTTACTCTTCACCATCAAGACAGATAGAACTTTTCACTCAAAAAAGAATAAAAAGTTCATTTTGGTGTGGAAAATCACAAATAAGGACTAAGAACAATCCTAGGAAGATCAATGTCGTAAAATGAGGAGGTAAGAGATTTCCTTGCCAAGAATTCTGCAGCCAGATGAAAGCTGAGATTTGACTGATCTCAGAGCTGGAGCCTGATGCCCAATACACCACAGAAACTCTGCTCAGCATTTCGGCGCTACCACCCAGTTCTGCCACTAGCTTTCCAGGCAGTTCCCCATTCTCAAAACTATTTACCCTCATTCCCTGTTAACTTCAAACCTAGCAGGTAGCAGTGTTCATTCCAAGTCCTGCTGACCCTCTTACCCTCTCCCCCAACTCCTTTCCTCTCTACAGCTTCAGCTTAGGGTGTTATGGAAGTCCCTTTGAACTGATCCTTGGTAAGTAAATTCTCAACTTTAAAAAGTTCTCTGCCTCCAGGTCCCCTCTTCTAGTTGACAGCTTTGGGGGTTAGTATGAAGAGTCTTTATGTTGCTGGTAGATCAGTGATGCCTCCGTTGCTGCAGAAGCAAGGGGGCTAGTCATGGCAGGAAGAAAATATGCTTAACTAGAAGTGGACCTCATTAAGGGCACTTCTAAGAGGCGTTCAATTTGCACCTATCTTGGCGAATCCTCACAGTCGTTAATTAAAGGCAACTGAACTCATCATAGGGAACTTCATGATGGCTGGATTGTTTATAGCCACCAAACATGTGCAAAGGGGAGAAAACTCTAAATCTCAGGCCTGCTGTTTACTCTGCAAGAATCTGAGGAGTCTTGACCTCAAGGGAGATGGCTATAGAAGAGCAGTTGGGATAAATGCTCTTCCAGCCTCTGCTCTTGCTAAATGGCCAGGGAGCCCCTCTTCGCTCCTTTCTAGCTCACCCTGCCACATGCCTTAGCCAGGAGACAGCTAAAGTTGCTCACTGATACCCCAAGATCCACTTTAGCAACTCCTCATTCCCTACGCTATTATGTTCAGACCCAGATGTGTCTGTGTTCCTCAGTGACCTCCCCATGTCAGCCTCCACCCACTTGTCATTCCATGAGTTCAGCAGGCAAGACATAGTGGCAGCTATATCCTGTGTCCCCATGCTGTCATTTTAGCCAAAGTGTACTTTTTCTCTTCTCACTTAAGGAAATCCTATTAATTCCCCACATCTGGTTTCCAATCCCCCTCCTTCACTCCCTGATAAGAGTTAATTGTTCTTTTCCTAATGCTTCTGAAGTTCTCCTCTCACACAGCCTCTGGTCTGCTTTGTATCACAGGTGGTCTGAATGGCTTTTCTTCCCATTGACTCTGAAGTTCTCAAGGGCTTGCTCTGTATCTTCCTCATCTCTGTAACCTCACAGAGTCTAATAGAGTTCTTTGTACAAAGCCAGTGTTGAAAAGTAGTTGTGGAGTTGAGAAGAGTAAGGCAAGCTTTCTGAGAAGCTACACAGATAGGCCTAAGAAAATGGAGCACGTTAGCTTTTCTAAGGACAAGAAGGGCAAGGCTGGCTAAAATTCTTGCTCTAAGAAAGAGTTTGTTTTAGGACTTCATCACTTCACCATAGCAAGAAAAAGAAAAAAAAGTCAAGATTGAGTCTACTGGTAATATTTATTGAACACACCTGTATACTTGGTAAAGTACTGTGCACAGTGGAAAGCTATAAAAGCAAGTGATGTTTATTTCTTCTTTAGAACTGGTCATTTTTCACAACTCAGGCCTCAAAGTGGGTTCCATTATTAATCCTGAAATACTTGCACATAAATGTACATATGTATGTACAGATGTTTTTGTGCACACACACATCCACACATACTGATGGGTTTATAAATCTGGTGTTATGTACTAGATTTCTCAGGCTCAAGCCTAGAGACATGAACATAGTAATTCATGCAACCCACTGCTACCAACCAAGCTGCATGAGCTTCTCACTGACCTCAGCATACAGACCATGGGCAAAGAACCCTCCCACCAAGACCTATGTCTTCCCAGGTTTATTGCTCTTCCCTTTCAGCATGGAGTAAAGTTAGTCTGTACCAGGACATCAAGCATTGTATTTAGAAAGTTTATATTCAGGTCACAAGCATAGCTTTGACACCTCTAGCTGTTGTCATCTGTTCTGATCTCCTGTCTTCTGGCACAGTGGCAGGAGCCTGCTTCTAGGATGTCACAACACTTCACTTTCTCTGATCACACACAGACAGAAGTGACAGCCACATCTCCCACTGCCAAGGAAAGGGGAGACCAGATAGACAGGAGGGAGACTGAGCAAGACAAGTGGAAGGATGGCATTAAAAATGGCTGCGAAGTCCCAACGACTTAGAATCACCCGTATCTGCAAAGTAAAAGGCCATGAGTTGGTCTTGCTAATAAGAGAACCCTGTCTTTCCCTTACATTTTCCCCCATCAGAATGTTTTAACAGTGCCCTCTACAGGCTATTTCCAAACCTGCATCAAATACTCGTCTTCTGTAGGATGGGCTGAACCCAAAGCTTTCTGGATGTAAAACAAGATGTTATTAACTTGTAGCTTCTTTTTTTTAAACCCTTGGTGGTACTGGGGTTTGAACTCAGGGCCTCATGCTTGCCCAGGCTGGTGCTCTATCACTTCAGCCACTCCAGCAGCCCTTTTTTGTGCTGGGAATTTTTGAGAAAGGGTCTAACTTTTTGCCCTGGCTGGCGTCAAAAAACGATCTTCCTCATCTCTGCCTCCTAAGAGCTAGGATTATGAGCATGAGACACCAGCACCCTGCCAATTTGTAGCTGCTTAGCAGCTGCATTCCAGCCCACTCTACCAGGCAGAGGGACTCTCCTGTTCTTGAGAGATTTCTTTGTAAAGGGTCAGGAGGAGTTGAAAGTCTCCTCACCTCCTGAACTGGGAAGAGGCTAGTGCTTCCTGGCCCACATACATGCCACAGAGACCACACAGCTTCTGGATTAAGAGCAGAGAAGGCCTTCCTGAACTCGTTGCTTTGTGAACCACTGTCAGTCTCAGATGAGATGCTCTTTCTCATCCTTGGAGGTTCTGATTTTTTCCCTAGTGATATTTTTACTGTGGTTATTCTGTATGTGTCACAGTTTAAGTCCTTTTTAATTTCTCCTTTGCCAAGAAAAAAAATAAGTAAATAAAAGGAAAGAAACAAGCCACCGTTTTGGGGTTATCAGTTTCTTTTATACCTCTTAAAGAAACTCTAAAGGAAAAACTTGCATAAAGTCACATCAAAGGGTGATTTCTTACTAGATATTCCCATCAGAGACCCCATCCATCTGTTGTGGCTCATTCTAAGCCACTGTCATGTAGCAAGTCAAAGAATATTGTGTTTCCATCCCTGATTACTACTCATGACCCCTCTGCATGCTGATGAGTGAGGCAGCATGGAAAGCTGTAAAGCAACAAATGAGGTCCATTTGCAAAAATGGTAGAACTGATGGGGATGGAGCCGAGGTCTTTGATGTTTCTTCTGGTGGACTAAAGTGTTGTGTTGTTTTCTTGCTCCCTCTCTCTCTCTCTTCTCCCTTCCCTGTTTGCCTCCCCCTCTTCCTCTGTCTTTTTCTCTCCTTCCTTCCTTCTGCTCTCTCTTAAATAGAAATAGAATCCCATGAATTCTTAGAGTTAATAGATAAACATTGTGTTGTGTTTATAAGCAAATTCTGACCATGTGGCCCAAAGCACACTTCCAACATTTAAGTTGTATATTCTGCACCCAGTGGTATGGACCTAAGGAAAAAGGATATTGGACACAGGCAAGCCGAGGTCAGTCAACTTTTTCTGTAAAGTGCAGACAGTAGCCATTCCCGGCTTTGTGATCCATATGGTCTCTATGGTGACTTCTTACCTCTGCTGCTGTAGGGCAACAGACAATGGTAAATGAGTGGGCATAGCTGTTTCCCATAAGCTTATTTGGAGAAACAGGTAGCAGGCTGGATTTGGCCCATAGACTCTCATTTGCCAATCCCTGGCCTGGGCTACTGCAGGCCCTCTACTGACGGATGTGCAGACTGTGGCCACATGATAGTATCCAGCAAAGGGGACAAGTGGGACCTGGCATCCAACCCATGCTCAGCTTCTCCACAAGACGCACTTTGTGTAATTCATGTAAAGGTCCTGTCTGCTCTCAGGCTGCATCCAACCAGAACAGACACCTTCCATAATGCATTAGGGCTCTCCAGAGAAACAAAGCCAGTTGGATATACAGTAAACACACCCATATTCAGACAGTAGCCACCTTTCTCCCTTGGAACTGGGGGCATGTTCCAAGACCACAGTGCATGCCTGAAACCACAGACAGTACTGGACACTGTAGATATTATGGGTTTGGTTTTTTTTTTTTTTTTTTACGACACTGAGGTTTGAACTCAAGGCCTACACCTCGAGCCACTCCACCAGCCCTATTTTTGTGAAGGGTTTTTTCGAGATAAGGTCCCGCAAACTATTTGCCTGAGCTGGCTTCAAACCGTGATACTCCCAATCTCTGCCTCCTGAGTAGCTGGGATTACAGGCGTGAGCTACCAGTGCCCGGCAATATTACGTTTTTTCCTATATGCACACATGATAAAGTTTAATTTATAAAATAGGTAAGAGATTAACAATAACTAATGATGAAACAGTGGCAATCATAACAGTACACCATAATAAAAGTTACATGAATGTAATCTCTCTCTCAGAATATCTTACTGTGCTGAACTCACCCTTCCTGTGGTGATACGGGATGATAAATGGTCAGCTATGTGCTGAGATGAAGTGAGGTGAGTGAGCACTCCTCACACACTGTGGCCGTAACTTCTGCAGGTAGAAGTACAGCAGCAAAACTAGCAAGCACTTATTCTTCTTCTTCACAGTGTCACAGGTGGAAGATATATCTTTCTGTATATCTCAGCAAACTCACCATATGATTTTTTTTCCTTTCCTCATTAAGTCAAGAATTGTCACTTTGTCACTGAGAAGAAGCACTATGGCTTCTCTTCGCTGTGTCTGAATTGCCAGTACCAACTACTCTTGACTTTGGGGCTATTCTTAAGTAATAGAAGGGTGACTTGAACACAAGCACTGCCATGTGGTAACAGTCGATCTCACATCCTAGACGGCTACCATGTGACTGATGAGTGGGTAGTGTATACAGCATGGATACAAAGATGATTTAGATCGTAGGCAGGAGGGAGCAGGATGGTGCAAGATTTCATCGTGCTTCTCAAATGGCATGTAATTGAAAACTTATGAATTGTTTACTTTTAGAATTTTCCTTTTAATGGTTTTGGACTGTAGCTTCCCACAGAGTAACTAAAACCATAAACACAGATAAATAAGGACTACCATGTGTATATAGATAATATATCCCTATTATGCATCATACATTAATAGATACATATTCTTTACATTATCATATGTGTGATATATATATATATGTACACATATCATATGTGGTATGCATAGATATCCTATATGTTGTATGTGTGTGTGTGTGAAGAGAGACTTATTGTGAGGCGTTGTCTTGTGAAGTGACAGAGGCTGACAAATCCCAATATCTGCGATGTGAGTCTGCAAGCTGGACACCTAGGAGAGCTGGTGGTATGGCTCTAGTCTGAGTCTGAGGGCCAAGAATAAGGAGAGTCAGTGCAAAGGTCAATCAACTCTGAACTCAGGAAGAGCTGATATTTCAGCTGCATCTGAAGGCAGGGAAGATCTCCCTTACCTTTGGAAGGATCAGCTTTTTTGTTTTATTCAAGCATCTGATGGGATCTTACAGTGGTTATTGCCAAAACCCACAATGGAGAGGGTGATCTGCTTTATTCAGTCTACCAATTCAAATGTTTCTCAGGCAGAAACATGCTCACAGACACACTCAGAATATGTTTGACCAAATATCTGGGCACCTTTGGTCCAGTCAAGTTGATACATAGTCAACAATCAGACCTCATTTGCAAAAACTGTGCTCACAGTAGAACTGAGTCCTTTGCTTTCTTAGTGTCCAAGCAGTAAATGGCAGGACACCATAATTAGAGTCCAGGCCAGCCTGGGGGAAAAAAATGAGACCCTATCTCCAAAATAACCAGAGCCAAAAGGACTGGAGGTATGGCCCAAGTAGCAGAGAACCTGCCTAGCAAGTACAAAGCCCTGAGTTCAAATACCAGTACAGCCAAAATAAAATATTTCATTACTTGTCTTTTTGTTGTTCAGTTGTAGAAGTCCTTGATATGTTCTGGAAACAAGTACTTTGTAAGCTGTAAGTCTGGAGGGACAAAGATAGAAGGGAGAAATACAGAGGACATGAACCAATTCTGGTTATAATTCATATATACATGGAAATATCACAAGGAAATTCCCTGTATAGCTATCTTAAACAAACAAAAATGTTGCTTTTTTTTCTTTCACAAAGTTGGAGAACAAGAGGGCAGAACAGGTTCTCTCTGGGGGGTTGGTAGCAGTGGGAGAGGGGAGGAGGTGGGGAAAGGGTGTAGGAGGGTTAATATAGTGCAAATACCGTGTATGTAAATGGAACATTGAGACCTGTTGAAACTACTCCAGGAATGGGGGGTGGATAAAGGAGAATGGTGGAGGGGGTGAATTCAACTAGGATATATTGTAACAACTTTATAAATGCCATAAAGTACCCCCAACACAACAATAAAAAAAAGATGTAAGTCTGGTGAATATTTCTTCCAATTTGATTTATTTTATTGAGGTTGTCTTTAGATGATTAGTTTTAAATTTTGAAGTTCAATTTATAAATATTTTTCTTTTATGGTTATTGATTTCTGTGTTTTAAGATATCTTGCCTTCCCCAAAGTCACAAAGATATTGTCTTGTATTTTCTTCCAGAATATTTATACTTTTAGCTATGGTTCATTTTGAATTAATTTTTTGTATATAATAATGAGTAGGGAATTCAAAGTATTTTTCTTTTTTCCAATAATTCCAGCACTATTTGTTAAAAAGGCTTTCCTTTCTCTGTTGAATTGCTTTGGCATCTGGGTTGAAATTGATTTGCATATGTGTGTGTGTGTGTGTGTGTGTGTGTGTGTGTGTGTGTGCGCGCAAATATATGTACTTCTACATTGGATGTTTCAATTTTATCCTGCTGTTTCTTGAAATCAGGTAGAATAATTTCTCCATCTTTGTTGTCCTATTTCAGGAATGTTTTGTCTATTCTGGGTCCTTTGCATTTCTATAAAAATTTAGAAGCAACTAATCAATTTCTACAAAACATCATCCGAAATTTCAATTGGGATCTACTGAGTCTTTAGGTAAATCTAAGAACCAATAGCTTAATAGTGTTGAGTCCTCGAATCTTTAAACATGGTATACCTCTTCATTGACTAAAGTCTTCTCTAACTTCTCTCAGCAGTGTTTTATAGATTTCAGGATATAAGTCTTGTACCTTCTGAATTAAATTTATTATTAAGTGTTGAATATTTTGAATGCTATTAGAAATATTATTTTTAGACATTATATTGGTCAATTATTTTTAAGACTTTTTGAAGAGTATTGTCATAGAATTTTATTTTTCAGCTAGGTTCCCTAGTTTGCTCCTCTTTATTTATGTCTTTTGTTTTGTATAGCTTTGTAAAATACACTTTAACACATTGTTTGACCTTTTTGTATTCAACATTAATCAGTATCTACAATAGTATAATAAAACCAATTTACTAGAGTACTACAATGAGTTTTTTTTTCTCTTAGAAAAGTGTTTTTTCTGCATCTATTTAAATAACCATATTTTTCTCCTTTTAATCTATTAATATTTTGAGTCATATTGATTAATTTTAGAATGTTAAGCAATGTTTTATTTCTAGGATAAAACTCATTTGGTCATGATATATTATTCTTTTCATGAATTCATCCATTTGACTTTTAAGTATTTTGCTGATGACTTCTGTATCTGTTTATGAGGCTATTTGTCATAAATGTTCTTATAATAAATTTGTTTATTTCTTATGTGCAGTTCACACTAGTCTTTTAAAATGAGTTAGGAAATGTTCCCTTCTCTGTTAGTGGAAAATTTTGTGGAGGATTTTGCTATTTTCTTCCTTAAAAACTTAGTAGAATTTGCCAGTGAACCCACCTACTCTGGAAGTATTCTTTGCGGGATATTTATGAGTTAAGTTCCTTTCATCAACATATTTCCATATAACCTTTTTTTCTGGTTTTATTTAGGCTCTTTGAGTAACATACTTATTGAGCTATAATGTATACACTGCACAATTCATCCATTTAACATATACAATTCATTGCCTTTTTAGTATAACTCCATTGTACAGTAATCACAGCACTCAATTTTATTGTATTTTTTTACAGCGTTCAATTTTAAAACATTTCTATTTCCCTGGCAAGGAACCCTTGTACCCATACGAGTGGCCACGCCCCTTTTCTACTTTTACCTAGCCTTGTTCTACCTCTCATCTATGCTCTGTCTCTGTAGATTTGCCTCCTCTGAACTCATACACAAGTAGAATAAATATGTGATCTTTTGTGACCAGCTTCTTTCACTTTGCATAATGTTTTTAAGGTTCATCTGTTGCTATGAACATTCATGTTCTAGGTTTTTAAATAGACATATGTTTTCATTTCTCTTGCATTTCTACCTAAGAGTGGAATTTGCTGGGTCACAAGGTAGTTCTATGCTTGAGCTTTTGGGATTGTTTTTCCAAATCACTGCACCATTTTGCATTCCCACCAGAAATATATGCAGGTTACAATTTCTCTGCAGCCTTGATAATACTTGTTATTATTTGTCTTTTCTGTTATAGCCTCCTAATGAGTGTGAAGTAGAATTTCCTCCTGGTTTTCATTTGCATTTCTCAGATGGCTAATGATATTGATTGAGTTGTTGGCCATTTCTACATATCCATTCAGCCTGATATCTTTTTAATGATTACAGAATCCAAACTGTGTCCCTTTTCACATCCCTGACATCAGTAATCTGTCTTCTCTCTTTTTTCTTAATTAGTCTAATAAAGATTTATCAATTTTATTGATCTTTTTTTAAAGTTTTAGCTTTTGGTTTAAATGATTTTTCTCTATTTGTATATGTTCTGTTTTAAGCATTCCTCCTTTTTACTATTTCCTTTCTTCTGCTTACTCTGAGTTTAATTTGCTCATTAGATCCTTCATGTCAATAATCTAAATTTGTACAATCAGAAACTAGCTTTTTGTAGCATATGATCCATCCTGGTCACAATATCATGTGAACTTGAAAGGAACATTTGATGTATTAATGGTGTTTTTCAGACTTCTTTTTATGCCTTTGTTGACTTTTTCTGGCACTGTCAATTGATTAGAAAAAGTACAATAACATACATTCTATTCTATTCCCACAAGACCTGAAGAAGATATATGATATCCAATTTACAGATAAAAAAATAAAATCTGAGGCTCAGAAAGGTTAATTTGATTGTGAGTCTGAAATGAACTGGAAGGTAAAAGTTAGGTAGATTCTATGGTCTGGGCGAGGAGAATGTGTAAACCCAGACAGGAAGCAAGTGGAAGGAAGACAGTGTAATTTCCTGGCCTGTCTGATCCAGTACAGCAAAGGCATTTCATCTTAGCTTACCTCAATTTGACAAAATGCATTTGAGGGAAATAGTGAGTTTGGGGTTTATTTGGCCAGCACCTGGATTTTTGTGGTCTAACTTTAGTTGTTGACTATCGTTTAAAGCTGCTTTCAGTAAATGGAGTGTCACAGGGAGCCAATAAGGCATCAGACACAAGACTTGAGGCTAAGAAGTATGGCTACAATGTCAACTCTTGCAAGCAGTAAACTCCAAAAACACAGCTATAAAACATCTGTGTAAAATGGAAAGCACAATGCAAAAGGTAGTTGTCAATAAAGAAAGAACTGAGGACAAAGTCCTGTCGTTCCTACCACTAACCCTTTTCTTTCCTCCCAATGTTTCTCAAACTTTTAAAGCTCATTCTCCTTTTGGAAAACATCAAAAACCTACACTGTAACTGGTCCTGAACACACACACACACACACACACACACACACACACACACACACACACACATGCTGCCACCCACACCTTCCTGAGCTCAGTTTTTATGGTAGACTCATCTAAGGCCAATACAATCTTTTCCTTTTCTATTCTTCTTCTTTTACTTATCCCTCTGTCTTGTGTCACACAATTAATGCAAAGTAAAAACCACCATTTTCCCTTTTATTCTTCCATGATTTCTTGACTATGTCAGCTAATTCAACATAGGCTATTTTTAAGAAATATAAATTACATATTTATTCATGGGTATATGTAAATAATATACTTCACAGCAAAAGTTGACTCTTTTTCACCCCAGTAATCCACTCAACCAGTTCTTTTTCCTATGAAAGTTCATTAATGCTAGTGTTTGTCTCTCATTCTAGAGACATTCTGTATATATTAGCATAAATATTCTCCTTTCATCTGAAAGTAGCATATAATAGCATCCTATACCTCTTCTCTCACGTACTAAGAAGTCATCCTGTATGGTAGGACCTAAAATTTCTTCTTGACATTTTATAGCTGTAAAGGCCTAACCATAAGTTCCCTTACTGTTGCCAGACGTGCAACAAAAATGAGAACTCCCCACTTGGAGAATTTCTGTACCAACTGGACCAGGTAGACCCTACTCAGTCCTTGATTTACCTGTCAGCCATGAAGTTATTCAAATAAGCCAACCACAGCCTTCTTATCCACTTGTTACTACTAAGCCTACCTCTCACAGCTTCTCTGGTTCATTCTGCTCAGGAGCACATCCCCTATACAGCTGGATACTGAGCAGTGCCTTTCCCAGACTGCAAGTCTATGTGACCAATAAACTGTCCCATTTGTCTAGTGTCATGTCTTCAATTGTCTTGCTCTATTTTGGGCAAGGGAGCCTTCTTTTACCAGATGATAAAATAGGAGGTACCTAGAACAGTTCTGTGCCAGTGCATGGAGCAATACCTTACTCTTTTTTAACAGCTGCACTGTCTATAGTACAAGTGCAAATGCAGGCTAATCTATCTACCTTCCTCCCAGTTAATAGATATTTGCTTTCTCCTCTTTTGTCCCAAAATTAGTAAATTTTCTTGACCAAGAGTCATCTCAGTTCTGGAGAAGTAAATTCTTACAAGTTAGGAGTCTGAGACCAAGACTATGCACACTTAGATTTTAATAAACATTGTTAATTGCTATCCATAGAATTCATTCCAATTTAAACAACCGTAGGCAATGTTCCCTACATTTTCATCAAGCCAGCTGTCATCAAACCTTCAGATCTTGACCAAGAGGACAAGTAAAAATATTGTCAAGTCACCACGGTTTTATTTTATTCATCATCTTAGAAGTGAGGGCCAATCTCTTTCCATAGGCTAAAAATCTTTTTTTATTTCTGGCCTTTACTTTATTGATTTGAGGAATCTTTTTCTATATTAAGTAAGTTAGGCCTTTTTCTATGATATATGGAGTTGAAATTTGTCACTTACCATTTGAATTTGTTTATAGTAGGTTTTGCTGCCCAGATCTTAATTTTTTTTATGATGTCAAATTTATTTTCTTTTATGGGTTCTGGGTTTTAAGTTATACACAGAAGGATTTTCTCTACTTTATAATTGTAAAAAGTTCTTCTGATGCTTTTGTCTGGTTTTTAATAGTTTAATATTTTAATTTAAGTCTTTGATTCATCTGGAATTTATGCTGACATAAGGTATGAGACAAAAACCCATAACATTGTTTTTTCAGTTGATTACCTGCTTGACAATAATTCATTTTTTCTCCTAGTAAGCAATGCAGTGTCATCTTTTTCAGATATTAACAGACACTATTGGATCTGTGTCTTCATGTACTAACATAAGAATGTTTTTATTATATATATATATATACTATGTGAGTTTTTTCCTTACAATAGTGGGAATTGAACTCAGGGTGTCACACTTGCAAGGCAGGCACTCTACCAGTTGAGCTACTCCATCAGCCCTTTTTGTGTGGTTATTTTGAGACAGGGTCTCATTTTATGCCTAGGCCAGCCTGGACCATGGTCCTCCTATTTGTGCTCCCTCATGACAAGCACAGGCCATAGTGCCTAGCCATTGGTTTAGATGGGGTCTTGCAAAATTTTTGCCTGGGCTGGCATCAAAACACAATTCTTCTGACCTCAGCCTCCTAAATAGCTAGGATTACAGGCTTGATCTACCACACCCAGTCTAAAATGCATTATAATTCTTGCTATTATCTATATTTGTATCTTTTTTCATATTCTTGGCTTGTTTTTGTTTTCCAAATAAACTTTAGAATCATCTTGTCTTCAATTCCATGAAAAACAATTCCCTTGCTATTTTGAGGTTATTGAAAATTGATATACTAAATTAAAGACAATTGAATTATTACAGTATTGAGCTTTCTGATCAAAATTGTGATATGTATGTCATTTCTTTAAAGGTCTTTATCACCCTGAATGGTATTTTAACATTCAGTTTATATAGCTCTTACATGTCTCAATTACATTTATTCCTATGTATTTAAGTAATAGTCTTTTCTTCCTTTGAGATTTCCTAACAAGTTGTAATTTACAAATATTAAGGCAGAGAATTTCTAGATATGAACTTTGCTTAGGCACCTGATGCAATACCTTTTTATTGCTAGTAGTTTTCTAGGTATATAATCAGATCATCGCTAAATATGATCACTTTACTTCCTTGTTCTCAGCATTTGTAATCCTTATATATCTTGCTCTTGATTGTTTTAGGTGAACTTCAGAACAACATTGAATAAAGGATGGGGATGTCTTTATATTATCCTTGACTTTAAGAAGAATGCTTCTTAACACCAAATATGAATCTAGTATGCATGTGTTCCAGGCACCATGATACCACAAACACATCTGTTGTCCAAACTCAACTCAAATCCACTTTTTTCCAAAGCTCCTGATCACTTTGTCTTTGCCTCCTCTGAATTTTGAGTTCTTCTCCAATGTCTCTTCCTACTTTTTATCCTGTTTGGGAGTTATTTGTTATCTTTGTCTTCAATAGTCCCTTAAAATTCTCTAAGCTCCCAGAAGGCAGTGTGTTTGACCAATCACTCAGTGGTGCTCAGAATTCTACTTGCACATGGCAAATGTTCAAAAGATTGCTGCTTAATTATTAATTAATTAATATGAAGATCTGTTCAAATCTATTTAAACTCCAAGTAAACATCTGCTCAAACAAAATGCAGATTCTCCTACAGAGCTCTTATCCATGAATAATAAATACAAATGAAGCTGATAAGAGATCCACATCTACACTTTCATGTTCAGCAATCTGAACACAAGGCAGAAAGAGGTGTAATATCTACCTTTAAATTGAAATAAAGGGAATGAAATGGAAAGGGAAAAGCGACTTGCAGCCAAAGAACTCAGGACCTGTAAGCCTCCATCAGTTCTCCAATCTAGATGAATTGATATATATCAAGTCATTTTATGCCTTTTAGACTTAACTTCTCTAAAAAGCCTCCCTCAACAAGGATAATAGAGTCAGTAACCTTAGTATCAAGGTTTGGCTTCTTCATAATGTGCAATTGCTTTTGTCTAGTGGGGAATATCATGTCCTCTTGATTTTACACTCCTACATTTAGCTTCTCTGTATCTTGTGTTATGTGTTCACAGTGGTTCACCAAAGATTCAGCTGGGGCTATTCTGGGAGGGTGGCGGGGGCATGTCACAAGCCTGCTGCCATCTCTTTACCAACAATCTCAGGAGCAGGAGCGAGGATGGGATAGCAGCAAGTGGATGTGGGAACCTAGGTTTCTTCCCTCCTTAGCCTTTAAGCCATGACAGGAGGAAATTGTGTACAGCCCAGGAAGCAGAATTTGTAATCATGACTCTAAATCTAGTGCCCTGAAGTCTAGTACACTGGTGGGCATGCATTCGGCTTCCAATAAATGTCCATCCAATGCATGAATGATTAAATGGACTAGTGAATAAGTGGGTACTCTTGTGTCTCATCAGGAGACGACTCACAAATTGACCTTCACTATGGGCTTGTCTAAGTTTTGAAGTTGGTAGTCGTATATCTGCACTTGCTTTAGAAAAGTTCCCTCAGAGGGGTGAGGATAGGTAAGACACCTAAAAAACTAGCTAGCATTTGTTGCCCTTAACGCAGAGAAACTAAAGCAGATACCTTAAAGCAACTGAGGCCAATAGGAAAAGGGGACCAGGAACTAGAGAAAAGGTTAGATCAAAAGGAATTAACCTAGAAGGTAACACCCACACACAGGAAATCAATGTGAGTCAATGCCCTGTATAGCTATCCTTATCTCAACCAGCAAAACCCCTTGTTCCTTCCTATTATTACTTATACTCTCTCTACAACAAAATTAGAGATAAGGGCAAAATAGTTTCTGCTGGGTATTGAGGGGGGGAGCAGGAAGGGGTGGAGTGGGTGGTAAGGGAGGGGGTGGGGGCAGGGGGGAGAAATGAACCAAGCCTTGTATGCACATATGAATAATAAAAAAAAAAAAAAAAAAGAAAAGTTCCCTTAACCTAGTCCTCGGGCAATCTTGTGAACTTTAGGTTGCTTACTTGATAAAAATGGTTTTATTATTAATTCATGTATCTGAAAGAACACAAGCATTGAAAGCAGCAGCAAACCCTTTTAAACTGTGTACCCTTCCAAAGAGGTTATTTCTTTCATGCTTAGGAGGAAATCACTCATGATGAGGACAACAGACACATCTCTGGTCAAACTCAAGTCAGAGAGCACCTGTGATCATAGTCCATCCACATTGTTTCCATGGTTGGTCTCAGTGGTATGACCAGCACTAAGCTCAGAGAGTGTCCTGTAACTGAGATAAGTGTGGGGTAGTGTATTATGTAGCTGCTACTTCCTCCCAACCCTTCTTTCAAGGCACTTTCCACATTCCTTCTCATTTCCTTTGCCCCAACATCAATATAAGCTGAGTTTTGCAGGTGCACAGTGACCATGCCAGCTCTTTGGGAGCACAGCTTCTCTCTCCTCCTACCTCTCCCTCCTTTCCTTCCCCAGCTCTCCCGGCATGTTAGTCATCCATTATTGATGCTTCTTCAGCATCTTCTTCCCTACCCCCCTCCCATGTCCCACAGCTCTTGTGCACTACTGAGCAGAGCCAGGTGCAAGATCTAGTGAAGGTCTAGGACTGCTGCTCCAAAGCTGCTGGGTCCTTTCTCTTCCCAGTTGGACACCAGAGCTACAGCAGTGATGGTGGCAGCAGCAACAGCAAGTCTCAGGGAAGGGTTGTCTCTTTCCTCTGTGCTGTAGGAAGCAAAAGGTTAAACTGTTCATTTTAAGAGACCACCTGGGTATAACACACTGAGTTTCATCTTTCTGGAGTGGTTCTTAACATTTGCTCCAACGCATCTACCCATTCCTTAGAGTGGTTTTCTTTATTTTCTGTTTAGTCAGGAGGAATGAAGCTAATGTGTGCTGTTAGCTTAGTTATTGGGGACAAGCAGTGGAAGAAATGAAACTAAATGTCTCTATTCCCCAACTTCTTTTCAACCAAGTCTTGGCAACATTCAGTGGGGTGATTAATTTGCATGGGCTGCCTTTTCTCAGACTCTCTGCTTGCAGATTCTGCAGAGAAGACTGGAGTTACACCATGGCGACACTGCTGTCTACCTTCAAATTGGTATGCATAATTTACACACACACACAACTCCCTCCCATAGCTAGCTTCCTCCCAACCTCTCAAGACACAGGCTTGAGGGCATGGTGACAATCCAGACTCCTCCAAGGGCTGGTCCCACTCTGGTTTTTCCCATGGTGGTCAGAAATCATATTTGAGAATTCAGAATTGTCAGGATAATGTTGAAAAGAATCAGACAACTACTTCCCAGTTCCTACAAGTTACAGTGGGCATCCTTCTAATCAGAGTAAGGAAATTGAATCCTTCTGTGTCCCAGCCACCTGGCAGCTTTGTTCTTAAGAGTCATTCTAGAAAGTAAGGGAGGGCTTGTGCAATCACTCTAGCTAAGGTGTGGAGAGAGAAAGGTAGGCCATCTTTTTAGTTCTAACCTCCTACAAAAAAACCTAAAGCTTTTTGAGCCTTGCTCTGAATCATACCACAAAAGAAGTAGCCCTTTGCTCCACAAAACATTTTAATGAAAGCAGAACAGAGATGAAGAGACTAATGTACAACTGCTCCTGCTATTGCAAATCTTCAAAAGCCCTTAATAACTTCCATTATGTGACTATGTGATTTTTATCATAGAACCTCAGATTCTTACATTACTTAAACAATTCACCAGCAAAAACCAAAGTCAAAACTAAATGCTAATACAATTTGACCTGGGAGAGTAACCTGGTAAGACTGTTAATGTTTAATATACATACATTACAGTGGGATAATCCTACTACTGAAGGTCACAAGAGCTCCCCCCTCCTTTTTTAATGGGGAAGAAAACACTATTGTAGCTGTTCTATTTTTCTCACTCAAATGAATCCAGCATAAACTTATTATAGCCAAGCCCAGGAAATGCATTTCCTGGTGATCTGGCAATTTCCCTTGCATTGTTCATGTGGTTTGTCTCTATCCTCCTTGTTTCTATGATGATGATGAAAAGCATCTCTGGGCTATGCCACATCTTCAAAGCATTCCATTCATCGTCACTCAAAAAGACCACTGTTAGGCTTTATTACAGTCATTGATATACACACTTAATTTGCATACAAAACTCTGGCTTGGTTTTAGAGCAGTGACAAATGGAAGCTGTCACTTCTGATGGGAAAAGGAAGAATGACCTTCAGTGGATGCAGTAGGAAATTGCAAAGAGTTCTGTTCCCAGCCCCCTTGCTAAATCAAAAGACTACAAGGGTCAAGATCAATTTCTTCATTTATTTTAGGCAGAATCTGAAGAAGCCCCAGCATAAAACTCCAGCCCTTGGATTTCTAGTAATTGAAAAAGAAGCAACAGTTCTTGGTTAACATGCGATGCTCACACTGTGCAAGAATGGATCCCTGCAGAGTTTCTGCAGGGGACATCACTCTGAGGTTCAGAATTAAGCATCTCCATAAATTTATAGTTTCTTAGTTTGGCTGGCCCATATGTTTTGGCATTCATTCCTAATTTTTCCTGACAGATATTTTTCATAGCTTTGGGATAAATAAACCCATTGAATAAGTGGGTACATTTATTCATAGAATAAATTCCCATATAGTCTTGTTATCACTCATCATTTTATGAAGAAACATTAGCACTACTAACATTCTTTTCTTTAAAGAATACTTTTTTGGAGCCACACATTTCTGCTTTCCAGACATTGGCAGAATTCAGCCATTCTATCTAAGGGAAACTTGAATTAATACAGAATGACCTTGCAGTTGGAATGACTTGAATTTTAGCTCTGCCCCTCCCTTTCTGCATGTGGTCCATCTGGGCAGCCTTCATCAATACCTTGTGCCTCAATTTCTTCATTTGGGGATAAGATTATGCCATCTCCCTTCCCAGGGGAGTTAATGCATTGAAATGATTCAAATGCCACAGTCAGGAGATGCCACCTAATTTGCAGGGCCCAGTGCATAATGAAACACAGGAGTCCTTATTCAAATGTTGAAAATGACTTCAAGGCAAACAGCAGTAGGGCATTAAAGCAACCATAGGGCTCTTCAGGTCCCACACTGTGCAGCTGCACAGGTCACATGCCCTTGACACCCCCCAGGCCACAGTTCCAAGTAGTCGCAGCCTGTCACCTAGCAGGTCCTCAGAAAGATTGCTTGCTTCTCTTTCTTTTCCTTTCTCCTTTTTCTTCCTCTTTCCTTTATAACCTTAAGTCCATGGGGACAGGTAGTTTTACTCTGAAACTTCTGGTTGCAGTTCTCTCATAAGTCTCTCAGGATGGTCCCTTCTGATTGGCTAAATGGCTATTTCTCTTTTACCCCTGAAATCAGGGAGCCAAGTAATAGGATTGAGAGAGGATGCTTAATCAACATGACTCTTCCAGTTCTGCACCTAGGGTTCCCAAGTTATTTCAAAGGCAACACAAGGAAAAATCAAAAACAAACTGCTGCGTACCAGTGACTCATGTCTGTAAGCCCAGCTACTTGGGAGACTGAAATCAGGACGATTGCTGTTCCAGGCCAGCCTAGGCAAAAAAAGTTCACAAGACCCCATCTCAACAGAAAAAAAGCTAGCCATGGTGGTACATGCCTATCTTCTCAGCAACTATGGCAAGTTTAAAATAGGAAGATCACAGTCCAGGCTATCTTGGGCAAAAAGTGAGATCTTATCTCCAAAATAACCAGAGCAAAAAGGGCTGGATTGTGCTCAAGCAGTAGAGTGCCTGCCTAGCAAGAACAAAGCCTTGAGTTCAAAACCCAATACTGCAAAGAAAAATAAAGGAAGAATTACCAACACCATGATGCATAAAAAGGTGCTAGAGTATGTGCGTGAGGGACAGAGAGAGGGAGAAAGAATGGAGATGATAAACTGAGGCAAATAACAAAGAAAGCTAAAGGAATTAGAAGAACATAAAATCTTGCAGTTCACAAAAGACATCATTTTGCCGCCATTCATCTAAGCACAATTGAGGCAGATTTGGTGTAGAATCACCTCACATTCTTCTTTCCCTACTAAATAAAGCCACCAAACATTTTCTCTAGGCTTGAGTTCCCTTGTCTCTGAACTTAAGAGTTAACAAAGAACATTTTATGGATTGCTGAATTCAAGAGTCCCAGCGTTGAGTTTGGGTGTGCTGCTTGCATCTTCGCTTTATGGAGCAGGAATTAAAGTAACTTCCAGAGTCACCCCATCATTTGCAGAAAGTACACCTTCTGCCATCTATATTGGCTGGGGTGGAAGCTTCCTAAAGGGAGATTGGAGGCAGCCTCCAGCCTCAAGATTGGACAGCTCACGTTGTCATGGCTCCTATCTGCCCTTCGCTTGGCTTTTCCTTCATTGGTACGGGATGGCTGTTTTGTCTCCAGGCACAGGACCATGGTTAAGAGAAGAAGCAATGTGGGAAGGAGCAGTGTCACCCTCACCCGAAATATTCCTTTTCTCAGGAACACTAAACTTCGTCAGGTTTGCACACTTCTTCATATGCCTCATATCAGACTGAAAATTGCCAGGCTTTCTGCTGGTGGTGAGGGGGAAGAGCGCCGAGAAGCCTGATGGATGAATCACAGTAGTGTTGGCCATAGTGACACATAGTGGCACATAGTGGCACATAGTGGCAGGGACAAAGCCTGAACCCAGGCCCTCTGATTCTGAGTTTAGTAATTTTGCCACTCTGTCATACTGCTCTTCCTTTTAAAAAGATGCATTCAGTTGGCACAGTGCCTCACACCTGTCAGTCCACCTCTCAGGAGATGGAGATCAGGAGGATCATGGTTTAAGGCCAGCACAGGCAAAAGGTTATTGAGACCCCCATCTCAAAAAATAAGCCAGATATGGTTATGTATGTCTGTTATCCCAGCTATGCAGGAAATGTAAGTGGGGGAATCAAAGTCCAAGCCAGCTCGGGCCAAAAACACAAGACTCTACCTGAAAAATATCTAAAGCAAAAAAGAGGCTGGCAGAGTGGCTCAAGTGACAGAGCACCTGCCTAGCATGCATGAGGCCCTGAGTTCAAATCCCAGTACTACCAAAAAAAAAAGAGGAATAAATTTACTGTGCTTTGCCTTAAGTTTCCTCAGATGGTACTTGCTCCTAGCTACATAAAACTGAGAGATAAAGTGGCTTATAGGAAGCGTATACCTCACATGGGAATTTCTGTGCATTTGAAGTTTCACAAGACCAGTTGTGTATTTGGAAACACATAACAGAAATTATGTGAGTTCTTGATTTAGGCTCTATGCCTCCTCAGCCTGACGTCTCCCCTCCTCCTGCCCTGCTGCTTTCCAAGTCACAGCCTATATGTTTTTTGGTAGAAACTATTTACATATGGTGATCATATCTGGATGCCCTTAGTAACTTATCAAATTCACTTTTCTGAAAGAAGAGTCAAACATATATTCAAATATGAGCTGGAGAGATGAGAAACACAAAACAAGATGAAATTTCTCCACTGTAATCACCACGGGCCTTCTGCACAGCAGGGAAGCAGGTCTGGCAATTCAGGAGAAGGTAGAGAAATCACAGAAGCTGGAAATGTAAATATGTTTCCATCGCAGACACTTGAAATAATGTTTACACCAGCTCTTTCTTTTTAACTGGGGAATGTTGTGCAAGGAATTTTTGTTGGTTTTCCTTAAATGCTCCCAGCAGTAAATTGGAAGTATATCACCTGCTGAATGTTTAGTCAGGAGTTGGAATGTTGAATAAATCATGAAATCTGTAGATGAACAGAATAATAGCTGCCCTGTAGAGAAGTATAATTCAGTGTTGACAAATTAAATCCCTCACATGTTTCTGGGGAATCCTTTATTTTTAGTGAGAGTGTTTGATACTCCTAAATTAATTAAGAGTTTTGACAGATTGGAATGTTACTGTACCTCACAGTGAGATTTACAAGCTAGTGTTTATGTGCTGGGCACCATGATAGGTGACTTTATAGATTCAGCTCCTTAAATTCTCACCCATCCCTGTGCAGTTATTAGCTCCACTTTCCCAGATGAATAACCAAGATCCTGAGAGGTGGGGTAACTGGTCCAGGACCAAACCACTGGGAAGAATAAATGCCTTGCATCACTTGCTCATAAAAATAAGTTCTTCCCAGACATGTGTGGCAGGACCAACTGATTGGCTCACTGAACTCTTTGGGTAGAACCCCCTCTACCTTGTCTGCTTCCAGCACAGAGGCCAGAGACCTTAAATCCCTAGCCTTCCTTGTGACTTGTGTGCTATAGCCATTAAACTCTGGTCTGTCCAGTGAAATCCAGCTAGAATTCTCTGGAGAAAGCTTCTCTCCCCCTCAAATAGGTAAAGCCTCTTTTCCATTTACCTGCTACTGTTCCTCTTCTTCCTTCATGAAAAGAAGATTCACTTTCTAGATAGGTGACAGCCACGCACTGACTATGAAAAGGAAATTTACACAGGTAGGGATGGTGAAAGAAGAAAATCAAGGAAGTCCAGGTGGTTGATGACTTTCTCAGGCAGGTGTGGCTTGTGACTGGCTGCTCTTAGAGTACTAATTACACAAGAAAAATAATAGTACCTCATTGGATTGGCTAGTCTTCTGTCTTTTGTTGTTCTGATAGACAAATGCATGGCCCAGTCAATCAGCAAGACTACACTTTGTAAGTGACCCTTGTTAGGAGTACATAAGCTATTCCCTTGTTATAGATAATTGAGATATATATCATACATGTGACATTCAGGTCGGTGTTACTTTTAAAATTAGAATGTAATTCCATCAACATGGTAGTGTAAGTTGGATAACTGATCGCTTATAGTGAGTGAAGTGAAAGATATGAAAGTCAGGCAGACCTGGGTTCTAGCTCTGGCTGTTACACTAACTGGCTATGTGACCTTGAGCTAGTTAGATAACCTTTCTATGTCTCAGTTATAACTGGAACTAATAACTATTGCATAGAGATTTGGAAGGCATTTGGCACAGGATTAGTCCCATAATCACTAAATTGGTGATATTATTATTAATATTATTTATTATTAATAATATACTATTATTATTAATAAAGTTATTCAAGACTCACAGATCAAGGGAATATTTATGAAATATATAACAACCAAGGCCAAAGGGTTCTAATTTGCTCTGTCTGGATTCATCCATTCTGATCCCTTTTTGACTTGTTCCCTCGTCAGTGTTCTTCCAGAATTAAATCAATTTTTTCTTCAAGGTCAGTGATTTCACATCCTAGAGAGCTTCTTCATGGGCCTGTGAGTGATGAAATGTGCATGCTGGCCTTTTCTATTTGTATTGTCAAAGGCCCCCGCTACCTCACCTAATGATTCTAGTCAACTGCTTCCTGGCACTCTTAGAGACACAAAGGGCAATAATATTTAATTCAGTTTATTTTGACTCCAGTCCCATGTTATGTTGATTTGCAAAACAGCTATTCTAAATGCTAAAGTGGAAAGTTGTTTGGATGTAGTAAAAACAGCAAAGTGTATTTTAAACTTTAAAGTGTCATCAGAAGGCAGCTCTTCTCCTTTTCCTCTTGAAAATCATAAAATAGAAAAATGAGAGAAAAGCATAAGTTTCACTTTTAAGAAAGCTGGTAGATTTCACATCCATGAGCCCCAATATCTGATGTAGGGCTGGCCAAATGCAGCGGAGCAGGAGGTCAGCAAGAGCTGAGAGAAGAGACTATGACCTCGCTGTAGATTTTGACAAACTGAACAAAAAAACATGCCTCCCACATTTGTACTCCAGAGTAGGCACACTCTGAAGGATGAACCCAACAGTCCTGTGTTTGGAAAGTGGCAGGAGCATCCCTGGACCCTGCCTGGCACCAACCACATAGCAGCAAGAGAAATGGAACAGGAAATGTCATACTGCATGTGTAGGAAGCAGCCAGTTGGTCATGCATTGCTGTGGCCTATTGCTTGAGAATCTGCAGTGACTAAAATAACTCATAAACACAAAACCCTTTGTAATAAGATTTAATAGTGAATCAAAATTTTACCAACTCACAGCAACATCCTGACTCTTACCCCATTTCTTCCAAATACCTGCATCAAAAATCCTCCACATTCCGTGGAAGTGGCAATAAAAGAAGGAACCAGCATAGAAGACTATAACATACTATCAGACAAAGAAACTGTCATATGAGAGGAGAAAAAGAACTGGAACACTAATAGTTAAGGTAGAACACTTACTATAGGTGAGTGGAAAAACAAATGTTTTGAACTCAAGCAACTTAAAGAAAACATCAAAGATCCTCCTGATTGCTACCTCCCAAGTAGCTAGGATTAGAGGTGTGAGCCACCATGCCTAGCTAATGAGTTATTATATATACTGTAAAAAAGCATTTCCGTATTATAGAAATACCATAGTAACAAAATCAAAGTATGATGTATTTGATATATTGCAAGGACTTTTGTAAATGCCACTATGTACCCCCAGCACAATAAAAAAGTAAAAGAAAAATGGCATACTGAGAAACAGTTTACAAATCAGAATCTACTTTTCTTAACATATTAAAAATCTCTTGAAATAAAAAACAACCTGATGGAAATAAAAAGGGCAAAAACCATAAATAGGAATTTTCCAAAAAGGAATACACATGATGCTAAAGCATTGGAAAAATGCCCAATCTCACCCAAAATAGAGAAATGTACATTGAGACTATTGAAAGATGCTGATTTTTTTTAAGCTTGCAGATTTCAGATTGAGACAGATCAAAACATTTAATCTCACACTGTTGGAAACATTGTAGGGAAATAAGGTACCCTTGTGTAGTTTTGGTAGGATCATAAATGGGTAAAATGTTTGTTAGGAACACGTTGCCAGTCTTTATTGAAATGTAGTTTGCACTTATCTTCTGACTCAGAAATTCCACTTCAAGGAATTTTGCACTTCCACATTGCACTTCTGTGCAGTTGTGTGGTTTTGCACTTGTGTGAATGATGTATATGTAAGAATATTCTTGGCCACACCATTCATGAGGGCAAAAGATTACAAACCACCGAATGATGATCAAGGTAGACCCATGACCACAAAGATCCTTTCAACTTACGCAAATGATTCCTATGTCCGTGAAGGCTATGGTGTCTAAGAAAACAACTTGCTGAGCATATGCTGGGGTATGCCACCATTGCTGTAAAATAGTGGGTATTGCTATTATCATTAGAATTTATTATATAAAGTGCAGGAATAAAATAATACCAAAAGACTACCTAAAAACTAATAATGATGGGTGCCTTTTGAGATGTGAATGGCTGGGGTTAGTGGTACAAGGTAGTTTTTAATGTACTCCCTTTTCTATCTGAACCATGTATATGTACTACCTCTTCAAAAAGTTAATTTCAAGTTAATTTAGACTCCAGTTCAAGTTCTACACCTACTTGACCTAGAACAAACTCTGGGCCACTTTCCTTCCCTGCAGAATAGAAAAGTTCCTAATCCCCTGTCCCAGTGTGTGATCAGAGCTACACAAGACAATCATAGAGACAGGCCTGTCAATCACATGTAAATGCCCTCCCATTCTTTCCCCTACAATTAAAGTAAGGTACACTTAACCATTGCAACTTAATAAGGCAAAAAATTGCACTTTGCTATCTGTTTTTAATTTTCTTTTTAATACATGAATAATTTAAACATCTGGCTTCCTTAAGCATAATTAAGTAGGAGAGAACAGTGTACCTCACCAGTCAGGCACACTTCTTTCCCTGTTATAGAAGTAATACTTTTTATTTAGAATCAAATCTAAGTACTTGGTATAATTGAAATAAGATTAAAAAGAATAGAGCTTCTTTCCAAAGCACTATTACCTACCAGCCTTGGACCTCAAATAGCAGGGCTCTGTCCCTCCAAACTGTCACTTAGCAGTAATTTATCACTGGAGATGTTTTATTACTTCCAAAAGCACCACCTATAAAATGGGAATAACTACCTTGCAGAGATGCTATGTGCTATGTTAGTCAGGGCTCCCCAGTGAAACAGAATCAATAGGAGATAGATAGATAGATAGACAGACAGATAGATAGATAGATAGATAGATAGATAGATAGATAGCTGAGATAGAGATTTATTATGGAATTATGAAGGCCAAAAAGTTCCATGATAATTGCCATCTTTAAGCTGGAGAAGCAGGAGAGCTGGTGGTGTAACTCCTAGTCTAAGGCCAAAGGCCTAAGAACTAGGGATACCCTGGTCTAAGTCCCAATATCAGAAGACCAGAGAACCTGGAAATCCAATATGCAAGGTCAGGGGAAGACTGATGTCCCAGCTCCAGGAGAAGAGAAAATTCATGGTTCCTCCACTTTTGTTCTATCTGGGCCATCAATGGATTGAACAATGCCTGTCCGCATTGGTGAGGGTGATCTCCTTTAATTAGTCTGTGGACCTAAATGCTCTCTTTTCCAGAAACACCCACACAGACCACCCAGAAATAATGCTTTGCCAGCGATCTGAGCATCCCATAACGTAGTCAAGTTGACACATAAATTTAACAATCACAGGTGCTGTCTGGATTAAAGTCAGGCAGCCTTGAAAGCACCCAATACGCAATAGGAAGGCAACAAATATTTTTTGGAAGAGTATCAAGCACCTGGTATATTCAAAGAACAAGAAATTGTCCCTACCTTTAGGGTCTGTACAAATTAATAGGGAGATGAAACCATGACTCAAATAACGAGAGCATGGTCACATTGTCCAACTGTATATAGAATGCCAAGGAAGAGTAAAAACGGGGATGAGGACCAGTCCTACATACCCCAAACAACAGGGGACTCCGGAAGGCCTAAGGGCCTGCTGTGAGGTATAAGAAGTAACAAAACATGGAGATATTTTATGCCTCTCTATTCTCAAACAATATATTAAAAACTTAGCAAACTTGCTTGTCTCTCTCTCTCTCTCTCTCTGTCTCTCTCTCTCTCTCTCTCTCTCTCTCTCTCTCTCTCTCTCTCTCACACACACACACACACATGTGTTCCATGGTGCTTTCTACCATTAATGAGTTAATGGTAATTTGGTGAAATCTTAACAAGGAACAATAAACCATTAAAACTTCCAACCTCCCTCATGCCTGGTCTTCTGGGACCAGGTGGATGTGCCAGGGGACACACTGGGAGAGTTCATGGAAAACATAGGTTAGTGGGCCTACTGATCAAAGTCTATACTGCAACCCCCAGTGGGTACTGTCTTGAGCAGGCTTCAACTGGTACTATCTATCTAGAAGATCCTGACAGAATTGGAGCATAAGTTCTAACTAGTTAGCAACACATGGTCACTTGCATTTGGTAAGGATCAAGAAAAATAGAGGGTCCTGGAATTACGGGGCCCAGCATAGACTGATTTGTCAACAGCAGGATGACAAAGCCTGTAAGCATAGAAACGCAATCTGGAAAGAAGAGGGCTGGCGGAGCTTCTGAGCGAGGGACTCGAAGGCGGGAGGGAGCCAGAATGAGGGAAGTGAGAATGTGGGGTACAAAGAAGGAAAACCTGGTACCTGAGAAGGAAGGGACACACAGATTGTCCCCTAAATGGGGCCTTGAGAACTGCTTCACGGAGCAGCCCTTCTCACCACTTCTGGCTACTGCCCTTCTCTAGCAAAGAATTTTGAGGTCAGCATAACTTCTGAGTGGAGTGACAATTCCTGGGCTGCTAACCTCTTATGTTCTCCACAATATCTTGCCACGGGAGGTTTGCAGTCAGTGTTAGTGAGGGACTGGTAGAGTAGGTGCAAATGATTCTCCAGTGTCGGGAGGCTTGCACAGATCTTCCAGATCTCCACCTGGAAGGATGGTTTCAACCATACCGGTCTGCTTCTGCCCTCAGTGGCCAATCTTTGTACATGATAATGGATGCCCTAAATGTGTGTTTTAAGAGCTCCTGAGTGTGTGTAATACTCAAGTCAGTGGATGTTAGGGTGGCATCATAAACAGAGCAGCACTTCTTCAAAGGAGCCTGCCTCATCTTCCTGAGCACCTATGACTTGGGCACCCCTTGCTGCACCCCTCAGTTGTAAGCAGTGGACTGTACATGTGGGAGAAGTGCTGGAGAATCATGTGACTCCCCTTGAGCAGCAAAACCCTCAACACTTGTCTCAGTCTGCTTTCTCTACTATCACAGAATACCACACACTGGGAAATTTATGAAGCAAAGTCATTTATTTAGCTAATGGTTCTGGAGCTGGGAAGTCTAGTGACACGGTGTGGCATCTGGTAAGAGCCTCCTGCTGTGTCATACCATGGCACCAAAGCAAAAGGGCAACCCATACATGCAGAAGAGGAAGCACAAGAGGCGGCCTTGCTTTCTGAGCTGCTCTCACAGTAACTAGCCCACTTCCACAATAAGAACATTAATTCACGTAAGAGGCCGCTGTCCTCATGACCTGATCACCTCTTTTTAGGCGCCACCTTCTAATACTGTTTCATAATTAAGTTTCTAATATGTGAATTTGGGGGACCCGTTTGGCAATGATACTAGGCAGCTGGAAAAAGTGGGGAGCCACAGGAGGCCCAGTAACCTGTGATCACATACTCCCCACCTTTGTGCCAATGAGTTCTTGGCAGGTTGAAAGTTGAAGGTTTTTACCACATGTCTCTCTGAGTTTGGCTCTGAAGGGCATTAACTTTTCATAAATTGCAGCTAAGTGGGATTTTAGAATCCATGTTAGCAACAGGGTATTTAATTTCAGATCCACAGGGCCCACATCTAAGCTTAATATTGCATGCTTGTCAGAATGAATTGCAAACTCTCTCACTGTAAGTTCTGCATGGGACCTAGGGACTCTAGCAAGATGGGGGTGCTATGGGTTCCATCCCATCTACACCTGCAGAGTTTCTTTGAGATGACATTTAAAATTTCCAATGTTCCTCACTTTCCCAGAGAAGATGCAACTTTCTGTCATTCTGTACTCTTTCCAAAGCTCAGTGGTCTGCCCTAATTAATTAGTCAATCATTAACAAGCAGATAGGGCTGCTGGCCCAGGCCAGCAAGGGCAATCCACTGAGCCCATCTGGAAGGTCATCTGCAGAGGGACAAGACAGCAGACTTACCCAGGATTCCCGCTAGGATCACAAAGAAAGTTGCCTGGCTAAGGGGGGAGGTCAGGAAGACTTGAGGCTGGATGTGGGCCAACCTGCTGTGTTTTCCCATTGCCCTTGCATTGTCCTGCTGTCATAAATCGTCACCAGGCTTGAAACTACCCTGTTGGTCAAAAAAACTGAGCTACTTTGCTCCTTATTGAATATAGCAGTTTGATAAAGAAGTGGCCAGGCATCAAGATTTCATATGTAGGGCTGGGGATGCAGCTTAGTGGCGGAGCACTAACTACCAGGCACAAGTCTCTGGATTTGAGCCCCAAAGCCACCTCCCAAAAAAGTATTAAGATTTCATTTGTAACCTGGGAATAAATGCACGCCAACAGATTGCATAATCTTAAGGGATTCATACCCTTTGCTTTGTAATTTGGAAATGCCCAGCTAGGTTTTTATTATAGAGGGTTGAATTCAAAGAAATATTTGCTGTGTATGAATGTCCTGGGGAGCACAACCCACCATGCCATCCCTGGGTGTCAGGCAGGGGCTGCATTTCCAGGTTCTTTTCAAATCAAGATTCCAGGGTCAAGATGTACTGTTAACTTTCTTTTGTTATTACCATTCTTTCTCTCTCTTCCTTTACTTTTCTCTCTCTTTCTTTCTTTTTTTTTCCTTTTCTTTCTTCTTCCTCTTCCCCCCCTCCTGCATTTCTTCATTTCTTTAAGTGCTTCCAGACACATTCATTTTTCTTTTTCTTTCTTTTTCTTTTTTTTTTTTTTTTGTGGTACTGGGGCTTGAAGTCAGGACCTTCACCTTGAGCCACTCTCCAGCCCTTTTTTGTGAAGGGTTTTTTTGAGATAGGGTCTCACAAACTATTTGCCCAGGCTGGCATTGAACTGCGGTCCTCCTGATCTCTGCCTCCTGAGTCACTAGGATTATAAGCGTGAGCCACCAGCACCCGCCAGGCACACTCTTTGGAGCAGGGTTCAAGTGAAACCTCACATTGGCCTCGGACTCTGCCTGCAGGAGAGGAAGGGAAGGTGTGCCCAATTTGCTATGGCAATAAATGCTTGGTTTTAGTTTTCTTCATGGACTAACCACACAAACACTTCCTATGTAGTTCAGGTTGGCCATATTTTATTTCATAGAGAAAAAAGCAGTTTACAAATGTGAAATTATTCTGATTATCTAATCTCTGGGCAATGCAAAGAGTTAAATGATGCGTGAAACTGCCTGTCAGCCTGCATTAGACAGAGCTGTGTTTACACATCCAAAGGCAGCCCATGAATTATTTAACCAGAGGGATTCTGGCTGGACACAATTTATCCCGAGTTTCTTGGGAGGTAATCTGTGGCCCCTGAGCTCCATCTTGGCTAAGGAAACTGTCTGACAAACACCATGGGTTGTTGCCAGAACCATGTCTCCTTGAGAAGAACTTGAACTAAGCTCCTACAGGCTCCAGATGGTACAAAGTAGAAGGGTGGTTTGTAGAGTCCTGAAAGCTTTGCCAAAAAAGACAGAGTTGGCCATATTTCGATCCAAGCAGTAGGTTTGCCTTCATGCTGTGAACTCAAGGGTTATCACTGGGATTTTAGAGAATTCATTTAATAACACCCCTGGTTCCCATCTGGACTTGGACTCAATGTGAGAGAGAATGAAAGAGAAGTGAGGCAGATGGAGATTGGAATGTCACCTTTATTGCCCATTGGCCCATGGGAGAATGTGGGAAACAGTGCCACAGTATGCCATGATTTGGAACCCCAGGGTGAAGGCACACTTCCTCTCTCAGTGCCAAAACTACAGTCTTGTCCAGTAGGGCAAGATCTGGGATCCTTTTACCCTGAGAGAGGGAGCAGAGATGAGCGAGACTTTCTGCTCCTTGGAAGAAGAAGCCAGGACCAATTCCTCACTATTCCTCTACCTGGACTCACCTTTCAGGTGCGCTTCCCTCGTCTCCTGTTGGCGGGAGAACAGAGGCTGTAGCAAGAGACATGAGCACCTGAGGAAAGCCTTCCTTAGGGAAATGGCACCCCACACAGTCCTCCAGAGAGGGCAAGCAGCATTTGGAGGAGGGAACCGTGGGAGACTGTGAGAGGTGGAGAGGATTTTAGAAGGCACCAGTGTCTTACATCTTGCAGAAGGAAATAGAGGCACTGGGATTCATCCAAGGTTATGTATCTAATAGTGGCAGAGCTGACTTTTGTGTGGTAACTTATGGTTTCAAAACTCTCCCATATACACACACCATGGTATGAACACCTTTGCAAGGACACAGAAATGCACTTCTCACCCCCATAATCTCACTGTGAGTGACTAGACTACCTCTTGGGCCATAGGGCTCCACCCTATGTGAATCTCAGGTCAGAGTCTCACCCCTACCTCATCAATCACAACTCGGATGCAGGCTATGCTTAAAGAATAAAGGTGCTTTGTTGACAGTTTCTATCTGAGCACTTAGATTATGAACAGAATCCGAAAGGCAGTCAGCTCCTGCCAACCCAAATCTTGGGGCAGAACAGAGCTTGGGAAAAGACAAAGTGAGGGGCATCCTAGATTGATACATCCCTGGGATCTAACAGAGGTCATTGTCACACCTGCTTCTGGAAATGCTCACAACTCCAAGCAGCTTCTTCCCTCTGTCCTGCTGTACTTCCCTCACTGGTGCATTCCACTGTCAAAATCAACTTTTCACTGCAGCACTGGACCTGGGCACCATCTGCAGCTGTTGTTGGGGACCAAGCCCTGAAGTGCTTTGGTCTGGGTCCCACCAGAGCTCCCACACTGGGTGCTAGAGAAGTCAGAAAAGGACCCTCTTCACTATGCCCGTGGCTTCTGGGAAGCCAGTACCTTTGTTATCACCATCCCCCAGGCCACTCATTCCCCTCTGCCAGGGAAGCAATCACCTGCTAAACAGCCACCAGCTGAGTGAGCCACCTGTTGGCAAAGGCTTTTTAGCTGTCAGAAGTTGTTATCAAAGCAAGGAGGTCCCTCTTTCTCTGTGGCACATGCATTATCACAAGGGCAGGTCCTTCTTCATCTCCCTCTGCCTCCTACCTTCCTGGACTTTGAATGCCCCTGGAGGTCTGAAGCTAGCATGTAGCATTTGAGGGAGCTCAGGACCCTGGCCTGATGCTCATGCAGAACCCCCCATTGCTCTGCAAAGGCAAGTGGGCCTGGGAGCCCGACTAAGTAAAGCCCTGCCAGCTCCTTAAATATTTTTCATATATGTCTCACCAGAGCTGTATAGCAACCTGGGGAAGCTGGCAGCTGGGAGAGTAAGGCCATGGGGCAGGCAAGTCACAGTTCTGTGCTCCTGCCTTCCCCTCCCTTGATTCTCCAACCCATCCCATTCATTTACGTTGTGACAGGAAGGAGTAGGAGTGCTGGGGAGGATTGATCCGGAAATACTCAGAAACCCAAATAGCTCTCACCAAGACACTTGGATTTCAGGGAAATAGGGATGTCTGTCTTAAACATTTTCCACAAAAATTTTTTTCTATGGTGGTCCTCATCCAATTCATTCATGAAGACACCAAGAGCCTCAGAGGTGACGAGATGTCCTTGTAACCTAGCAGGGGTCAGAACCACATGCAAGGAACCACTCTGGGAGCTTTATGAGGTGAGACCTTCATCCCACCCTCAGATATGACCCCCTGGTTGGCTCTAGTCTATGAATACAGTATTTGTTCCTATCCCCTGCCATTAGATATAGTGTTGGCTTTCAGAAAACCAGAGCGAGCTTTGAAGCACTATGCCACGTGGCTCACTGGGAAGTGGGCAATGTGGAGGAAGTCAAATTAGTCAAGTTAGCACATGTAACACTCTCTAAGGTAGAAATAGCCATCATCTCCTGAGAGAGAATGTGTATGCGTGCGTATGTGTGTGTGTGTGTAGGGAGAGGCAGGAGAAGAGGGAAAGAGAGATGGGACAGAAAGGAAGGTGAGAGGAAATAGTTTTCATTATTCATTAGGCAGAAATACATGAAAAGATTAATTCCTACAGTCCGTAATGTCATTTCAGGAGTGTAATGGTTTGCTAGGCCTGCCATAACAAAATGTCACCAGCTGGGTAGCCTGAGCAACAGAGACTGACTGACAGTTCAGGAGGCTAGGAAGTCCAGGATCCTGTGTTATTGGGCTGGTTCCTCCTCAGGATTTGGATCTATTTCACACCTCTCTCTTAGGCTGTGAAATAGACAGCTTCTCCCTGTGTCTTTACATCATCCCTCCTGTATTCACGTCTGTCTCCGGGTTGAAATTTTCCCTTCTTGAAGCCACCAGTCATATTGAATTAGGGCTCACACTAATGACCTCACTTTACCATGGTTACCTCTGGAAAGACCCCCATCTCCAAATAAGGACCCATCCTAAGGTAATGGGATTTAGGACACCAATGTATGGATTTGGGGCAACACAATTCAACCCATACAAAGGAGATTCATTCATAAAGTTGTAATAAGAATATCGCCAATTCAACAAGAAGTTTCCTGCAAAGCAGACAGAACCACCATTGTGGAAGTTACACAAAATATGGGCTCCACAATGGATCCTAGCCTCACCATCTGTTTACCTATCCCAAACCCTTTCCCCTAGTATTTTAGTCCTCTGTAAAAGCCTTTCTCCTGAAGTCAGGGGGAAAATCCACCTATCTTCCAAACTACTGTAGTCAGTGTTTCAAATCCAGTGTTTTTTTTTTTAAATTTGTATCTCTCCTCCCCACCTTCTGATTCTGACCTCCAAAACCCACCTTTCTCTTTCTCTGCCATTCCTCTTGGTGACTTACATGGGTAGATGGCAGAATACCCACCTAAACTTAACAAGTTAGGTGACTTGGCCAGATTAATGACCAGTAGGTGGCAGGGCCCCGGGCCATCATCCCCTTAGGTGGCATCCAGACAGCCAGGTTCTGGTTATCCAAGCCTCTGCCTCGCTGTTCTTCATGCCCCACCTCATGCTTGCTTGCCTTCCAATTGCAGAAGAGCTGCAGAGAAACAAGCTACAAAAGCCCCACTTAATCTGTGAGATTAACAGAAGTAATTGGCAAATGACCCTGCCACTCTTCCTGGGGGGGTGCAATTTATTTTCTGATATAGGTATTTATCCCACTGAGACTGAGTGTGTAGCCCACAGTCTATCAAATGATTCTTGGCATTGCTCAGCCTCCTTCTTAGTCAGATTGTATTAGAATTAAATCAGGCAGATACATTCTTTATTAAACCTCATTTTCTTGGGGATGAAAAATAAGTTTCTCTTTCAATTCATGATTTCAAGAGAAGGAGGCAAAGGACTTGGAAATTTAAAACATCTTTTCTTGGATTCATCCTTCCTCCAGGCAGACATGGGCCTCCCCTTGCCAAGCTGCTGCCTGTGAGCAAGAAACTCCTACTGCTTATCTTGCCATATAGTGAAACTTGGCATATAAGGCAGTATGTTCATAGCTTTTCTGTTGCTATAACAAAATGCTTGGGGCTGGGTTGCATATAAAGCAAAGTTTTATTTAGCTCATTGTTTTGGAGACTTAAGAACATGATGCCAGTTCTGGTGAGAACTTCGAGGCATATGGTATCACATGGCTGGTGACATATAAGAGAGATCACAGAGAGTATTGGGAGGCCGAGCTTACTCTTTCCATAATAACCCACAAGAACCTGAGAGCCCACAAGAACCATGTTAATCCCTTTCTGATGCCCTCAATGACCTAATTTCCTTCCAGTAGGCCCCACCTCTCAACACCACCACACTGACTGAGGACCAAGCTTCCAACACATGAGCCTTTACGGAACACTCTAACCATAGCCAAACCACCACAGGCGATAAAGGTAAGGCTGCCCTGGAAAGCCCAGAGTTAATGCCGAGGTAATGAAATACTGCTTTTCTATATAGTTGGAAGCCTATATACAGCAGGACTTGTCAGATCAGGAGTGACTTTTGGTGACACCTATTTGGAAAGTGTGGCTCTCCAGTCCCAGCTGCTGCCCTCTGAGGCTGAGGGAGAAACTGCACAGAGCAAGGTCCAATCACCCTCTTTGAGGGAGCAGCAGAATCTTCCATTGCTACTCATCTGCTTAGACAATCTGCCCTTATGAATAGCATTAGTGCTCTCACAATAAAAGTCCAAGGGAGCCTGGTTGCCCTCTGAGGCCATCTGCCAGTAGCTTGGTCTTAGACTTCCCAGCCTCCATAACTTTGAGTGGTAAATTGCTCTTGCTTATAAATCTCCCAACCTAAGATATTTTGCAATAGCAAAGTCATCATCATTCCTGAGCTGGAGAGTCAGACAGGGGAGAGAGCAGCCAATTCAGAAAGACTGCCTCCAGCAGCCTCTGGTTAAGGGGATAGTGCAGGAACACCCGGAGGGGCAGGATCAACAAAACCCTCAGAGGGCTCTGGGTTCCTGCTACAGAGCAGGAATGGCACTCTGGTGTCTTAGAAGCAGCAGAGCAGGGGCTGGTGTGTTCAGAAGCATTAACTATCAGCAGGAGAGGCATGCAACACAGAACTGAAAAAGGGATCTTTGCTGCTCTCCCAGGGGCTGCATAAGGCAGGGTTGTCCTGGGCCTCCCCTGTGGGGGTCCAGTGGGAGCTCATGTTCTGCTGGACAGTAGCTCTGGAAGGCATTATCTGAAGTCAGCCTTGTCACCACACTACTGCACTTCCATACCTACACCCCCCTGCTTCCTTAGGCTCACTTAAAATCCCCAAGGGGCGTCTCTGCTGAAAGCAGTGTCCAGGGAAAGGCCCTGCCTGTCTGCTTTCCCAGCCCCTAGCACGTAAGCAAGTGCTTGAATGATTGGCATAAGTGATAATTCTCCTGTCTCCCCTTCAGGGCCGTCCTTGGTACTTACTCAGTTCTACCTGATTTTGCCATATAGAATTGGGGGCTGGCAGAGGACATCTTCACATTGTAATTTATCTCAGTCTCTCTCCTTCCTGGAGTGTGACTTTCTGTGTTCACTGGAGCAGTCTGGGACATCAGATATGAAGAATGATGAAGCTAAAGAGAACACCCCAGAGACAGGGAAATGGGACAACCAGGAGCAGTGGGTCTCCTGGGGAACCTTGAAAAGATTGGGGTTACTCAGAACAAGTGTGGGAGGGGCAGGAGGAACCCCAAATGCCCAGAATCACAGCCAGCTGTGCTAAGGAGAAGCCAGCAGGGGCCACACTTGAGAGGGAAGGGTGGTAGCCACCAACCACTCCAGGCAGATGACTGGCACAAAGGAGTGCCACCTTGGACTCTCTTCAGCATAATTTGGTGCTAGAGAACACAGGCATTGGCTTTGGGGAGCCCCGAGGATGGAGTTGGAAGAGTGGCACACAGAGTAAAAGGAAAGAGAAAATGCAGGGGTGACATGGTCTTGGACACAAATCTTTTTCTTTTTACCTCTTTAAGCTTCTTAGGGCTTTTCCAAATGCAGAGGGAGCTTCATTCTGGCTCTTCTTGTTCCATGTAGAAATGCTCTTCTCCAGGAACTCTGGGAGACTGCAAAGGGTGTCTCTGAAATTTGTGTAAAGGAATTAGTATGACACTCTGTGTTCTCTGTTTCCATTCAAGGCAGCCTATTGCAGAGGACTAACACTTCAGATAAGCAAACTGTGTCTTCTTCTGGAAAGTCCCATTCCAACAGAGAGGATGAACCAATCTGAGTTACAATAGTATATACACGGAAATGTCATAATGAAACACCCTGTGTTTCATTTAAAAATGTCTTTTTTTTTTTTCAAAAACAGAGAACAAGAAGGCAAAACAGGTCCTGTCTGGGGGGTTAGTACCAGTGGGAGGATGGGAGGATTTAAGAAAAGGGTGTAGGAGGGTGAGTATGGTAGAAATATTATGTACACATGTTTATAAATGAAAAAATGAGAACTGTTGAAATTATTCCAGGAATGGGGGGAAAGGGGACAAAGGAGAATGATGGAGGGGGAGAATTCAACTATGATATGTTGTAAGCACTTTTGCAAATGTCACAATGTACCCCTAGTACAACAATAATAAATATGTATATTTGGTAAAATAAAATGCATTATCAAAAAAGAAAGTCCCATTCCAAGGCAAAGAGATAGAACCTCAGAGGTAGAGAAGATGAAACCTGCCCCCAGCAGAAGCAGGAAAAAGCACTTACCATTGGAGCAGAGGGAGAAACACTGGTTCTTGCCTCACATCCTTAGAATTGAAAGAGGGAACAAAAAATATAGACATTCATATAGGTGTGGACACATGTGTTGGAAATACCGGTGGGGGGTGGGGGGTCCTCCTAGAGGAGGTAGCTTTTGAGCAGAGCCTGGAAGCATGACAAGGATCTGAGTGGTTTTGCAGTGGGAGGATGAATTGCATGAGGAGCAAGGGAGAAAGCAAGGAAGATGGATGAGTCCAGAGGCAAAAAGGCTTGGGGGCAGAAAAGGAGAATTGATGCTGGAAAGATAGTTTGGTGCCAAAAGATAGAGGACCTTGAATTCCATACTAGGAGACTCTGCATTATTTTTTAGCTATAGGGAACCACAGCAGGTTTTTGATGAGATAATTTGCATAAATTATCCCAAGTCCTTAAATTTGCTGCAGTTGCATTGGTTCAGTTGGTCAGTTTGGGGTGGGGGAAGGTGTTAAGAAAGGGTTAGAAAGGAAGTGAGCCAAGAAGGGTAAATGATTCCAGAGTCCATTGGGTCCTTGGGGTCAGAGGAAGGACAATGTTTTATGCTCCCTGCTCTTCCCCATGAAGAAATTATAGTAATATTCCAGAATGGTGGATAGCCTTATTTTTTTTCTTTGAAAACAAAGCTACTGACCTCTCTGCAGCAGTAAAGTGAAGGTAATACATATCTTAGGACTTGAGTATTTCTGTGGAAATTCAGCAAAAAAGGGCTTCATGTTCAAACTTGGAACACTTTTATGGAATTGGCTGAATTATTTAGGCTATGTGGCATTTCATATATACTTCTCTCTGGTGTGATAGGTTGGAAAATGTGGCTATGTAAAGTGTGAGATGAGAAATATGAGGATCTTTGTTTTTACCTGTGTCAAATGTGATGCTGGAGTTAATTAATGGGCTACTCTGACCCATTTAAGAAGCTTCTGGAAATAACCTCTGAGCCAACACCTAATTGGTCCCAGGTAGACCAAAAAGGAAGCATTGAAATGCCAGAGAAGCAATTATTTTGGGTTATGGACAAGCATCTTACCTGTCATCCTCCCTGACATCTTCTCCAAGGAGACCGTCACAATTCCTAGTTGGCCATTAAATACATAGTTTAGAAGGAACAGAGAGCAGTGCAGGGAAGTCTCCTAAGTCTCCTTCTGCCCAAGAGGAGAACAGTCTGTTTTGCCCAGTCTGTTTTGGGAACAATGCAAAATGTTGATTAGTCAAATACTTACTAGTATGAGGGGATGTCACGGAATGTATTTGTTGCCTACTGAGACTGTAACAAATTATAACAAGTCTAATGGCTTAAAATAAAGTTTAATAATAAAATTTATTACCTCACAGTTCTGATGGTCAGAAATCTGAAACAAGTCTCACTGGGCTAGCAGACCCAGTGAGTTTCTTTCTAGGAGCTCTGAACGAGAAGCTGTTTCCTTTCCTTTCCAAAGGTTGACTACATTGCTTGGCTGTTGGCCCCTTTTGGGTCCTGTGTCTCTGACCCTTTTTGCACCATCACTTCTCTCTCTAACCAATGACAACTGGGAGAATCCTCTGCTGTCAAGAACTCCTGTGAGTAGACTAGGCTTGCCTGAGTAATCCAGGAGAATCTCCCATCTCACAGTCATTAAACTTAGCCACATGCACAAAGTCCCCTTTGCCATGTAAGGTAACATATTCTCAGATTCCAGGGATTAGGACATTGGGAAGGAGCATTTTTCTGCCTGCCATACTGTGTATTAAATTTCTGTGCACATGAGATAGCCTTACTTTCTGCATCCTCTACCACTCAGCTAAAGCCTTAGGTGAACCCTGACCCCCACCAGCCTCTCCACATGCTCTGACCAGCTGGTGTAGAGATCCAGGCAGCCAACTCTGGAGCAACCCTGCCTGGCTTTTATACCAATAATCTCATTTATTCAACAGTCTCTTGTGGCTTTGAACAATTTACCCTCTCTAAATATCAGCATGCTGTTCTGTAAAGAGGGGATGGTTCCCAACAAGAAACAGATGACGCATTCAAATTCAGGTTATTTGAGGAGATGATAATGAGGGGATTTTAGGCCTTCTGAGGTTGCTGCAATGTTTCATTGGCCAGTGTCCATTGCCCTCATTTGCACTGCAACTGGCCTTCTGTAGTCAGAAATCCCTCAGTCCATGGCCAGCCTGAGAGACCTGCTCCCTTCATCTTTCAGAGCTGCAATGGATTCTCATACTAGAAAGCCGAGGCCTTCTAAGGCTTGGCTATTCCAGTCAAACTCAGGGGAAAGCTGGACTCCCTAAAGTATAATCAACAAGCTATTTGATCACTGCCCTAGAATGGTGTTTCTCCTGCTTTTCAGTTAAATGGCAGAAAAGTTTTGCCATAAAAGGAATTTATGAAGTACTACATATAGCAATATTAAAACCATAACCACACAGCAAATAATGGTGTTTTGCCCATCTGCCCTCGCAGGCCCTTGGGTCATCTCAGGTATAATTCACTGGGGAGCTGACTCCATGCTCAACTGGTACTTAGGTGCCTGTGAACCTCTTTCTTGAATATTGTTAAAATTCATTAAATCCATTCTCTCTCTCTCTCTCTCTCTCTCTCTCTCTTTCTTTGGTGGTAGAGGGGTTTGAACTCAGGACTTCATGCTTGCTAGGCAGTCACTCTATCACTTGAACCACACCTCCCGCACATCCTTAACAATGACCTAGACCTCTGAATCATTCCGCAGTGCAGTAGCCCATGATAGAGGATAACAGATTCGTCTACCTGCTTTTGTAACTGTAGAAACTAACTCAAGGCCTGGCATTTTCTAGGTACTCAGTGAATGCTCACTAATGAGATAAGTGAACCTGGATACATTTAAAAGTTGGGAATAGCCATGGGTTGTGTTTTTAAAAAGAAAACAAGAGAAATGGCTTGATCTTCTGGGAGACATGGCACAGAGCATGCACGGTGAAGAATGTACATTTTAGGTTAAGAAATGTCATTATCATTGGCCAGCTCAGATTCCTGCCTCTGGCCTAACAATAGGGTGTCCACAAAATCACTTTCACTCATTCACAGACACCAGAGCAGGAAGGGTCTCTAATGAAATGTAGAAGCTGAAGTGACATTAGAAATAGAGAAATGATTGCAAAGTCGAGGTGAAATACACATACAAAAAGACCCTCATGCTGGAGGCACCCTCTGCTTCCTTTGCTGAAGTTATGTATATTTTTAAAATAATTGCACCATGATTTGCCTATACTTGAAAATTTTAAATTCTCCATTGAGGAAATCTTGAGTGAGCTAAATAAATTAGTTCATTGGATCATTAATTTGCACAAACAATACTAATATAGGCTCTTTGTCATTTCTGTTAGGAGTGTCATCCTTACAGGCAGAGAAGATCAGGACTGGGCCAGCCAAGAAGGAACAGGGCCAGGGCCTCTTTGGATCATGTCTCTGGCTTCTGATGCCATCTCTTCCATGTAGTTTCTAAAAACATCACAAACTCCCCAGTCCTGCTCAACACCCTTTCCCAGCTCACACCTCTTATCGGGAGATGTGTTCTGAATGAATCCACCTAGGCAGATGGGCCATGTGGAGAAGAGTTCACAGGCCTGTCCTGTTCTTTCCTCACAGGCAAAGTTTTGCATTTGTTGAGTCAGAGAACCCACTCATATTTTCAAACTAGAAATCTCAGTTTAGCAGAAATATCTATCACTGCAGAGATGAGGAAAGTGACGTTCCAAGAAGTTACATAACTTGCCCAAGGTCAACACAGTGTGATAGTGAAGCTGAGGCTGGCAGGTCTCTCTGGGCCTCAGTTTAGTGTTCTCCTGCTACTTCATCGTGGCTTTCATCTAGAGAGGATTGCTTCTCCTCACTCATCTCTCATCCCCATGGTCTATTTCAGTGAATTGTGTTTACCTTTTCAGTAATATTTCTCAAGTAGAAGAAATTCCACAGCATGGTAGAATGGTTTCCATTTTCCTGCTGTTTGCAAGAGTGTTTTACCTGTGTGGCAGTGCTAAGCTCTGAGTTCCTTAGAGTAGGGCATCCTGATTGTTGAGGCCCATCCAGGCAGAACAAGCCAACCTGACCAACTGGTTTCTCTGCTTCACTTGGCTGTCAGTAACAGCAACCTGCTTATTGATTGACACAATGACACTTAGGTCCCAACATGTTCCGTAATGACACAGAGCTTCGTTTTATTCTTTCCTAGGAACAAAAGGTATCAAAAGTTAGAAGGGAGTGAACAATCAAGAAAATATAAATATATACTTTCCCATCTCCCCAGCCCCAGCCCAGGAGATGTGGTCTGCCAGTAGAAGATAGAGCCAACCAAATCCATGGTACTAGAGAGAACCCTGAACAGCAAGACAGTGTGGCCACTGGGCAGAAATCAATCCTGAGACAGTTGAGAATCAGCCAGTCTGGATTGATTCTCTGCATCCTACTCTATCCCTTTAGGACTGTGCTAAATGTCTCCTTCAACGCAAATGGCATTAAGTGCCTTGTGCATGAAGAGGATGTGGGCAGGCACTGGCTGAGATGAATCGTAACTCCCTTGTCTATGAAATGAGAATATAAAAGTCTACCTCCTGTGAGAACTAAGTGAGTCTATATAGAGCTGAAGCTCTTAGAACTGTGCCTGGTCCAGAGTAAATACTCAACAAATGTCAGCTAACAAAGTGAAAATGAAAACCCAGGTAGAGTTTTTGCCTGCAAAAGGATTTAAATCTAAGGAAAGAAATAAAAGGCTGTATATATACCACTCTGGGAAAAGTTAGCACAAGACCATATATGGAAAAATACTAAAAGCAAAAGAACAGGTTTGACTTTAAAAGTAGATGCATGAAGCCCTGGAGGGAGGGAGGGAGGGTATGGAGGGTAGGGAAGAGGAAGGAAGGAAGGAAGGAAGGAAGGAAGGAAGGAAGGAAGGAAGGAAGGAAGGAAGGAAGGAGGGAGGGAAGGAGGGAAGGAAGGAAGGAAGGAAGGAAGGAGGGAGGGAAGGAGGGAAGGAAGGAGGGAGGGAGGGAACAACACTGTTGTGCCCTTCATGATCAGGTGGGGGGGGAGGGAGGGAGGAAGAAAGGAAGGAAGATACTAGAAGTGGAAATTTTTTTAAAAATGTTTGGAGCCCTCAGGTGGCACTGGGAGTAAAAGCTTTTGTTAGGAGCCAAGTTCAGGTTAAGATTTAATGGGTTGTATAGGGTGACACCAGGCTGTGCTAGAAAGTGCCCCACATCCTCAGAAAGCAAAGCATGAACATAGGTATACAGCACTGGAAGAAGTAAGGGATCTGCCAGGCCCTGGGCTACTCACTGGATTCACGCTCCTGGTACTTTCAGGATCTTACGGTACCTGAGAGTCACGCAGCTCACAGAAGGGTATAGCCTATGTTTTCTGAAAATCTGAGAAGTGGAAGATGAACTTTAGATTTGGTTAAGCATGATTATACATTGGAGTCAGGCAGACTTGGGTTGGAATCCTGGCTTTGCCACTTATTAGCTCTGTGGCTTTAGATAAATCACTTAACCTTCATGGGTATTGAGTTAAGCATCTTCTTTATTAAATAACTTATAAGACTAAAGAAAAAAATTAGACCATTTAAAATATCAAGGGCAGTATTGGTCATAAAATATATATTTGAAAATGCTTGTTATTATTTTTATAAGCTCGTAGGAGCCTACTTGTAAACTCTTGGGTATTCTCCAAAAAGTATGACAAGGAATTTCAGAGACAGTATTATTAGCTGGTATTGTAGTGGACCTTGCTCAGAAAAATATAATTGTCAAAGATTTGTCTGAAACAACAAGGAGTAAGCATTCTAAGATTGTGCAGTCCCTAAGAGTTTTTAAGTAGAAGGTGAATGGTACAGATTGAATTTCCACATTCTTAAAAATGGCTGGACCCAAAGACACAGCAATTATAATTGATTCATTGAAGCCAAGTATTCATTGTGGCTTCATCAATTTTTGATAAATGCATTTTTGTCATTTGAGTCCCATTATATTTTAAATTTGCTGTAGAGCAAACCGCCCCACATTTAGTGGTTTCTCACTCCTGAGTGAGCAGGTCAGCTGAGGTTTGGATGATCTAGCTATGGGTTCAAGCTTGTTTGCTGCAGAATCTTCTCATCTTCCTTCGAACAGGAGCTAAGACATGTTCTTCTCATGGCAGAGGCAACGGGACAAATGAAGAGGCTAAACACAACCACACAGGTACATCATGAGCCTCTGCTCATATCACATTCTGTAACATCCCAGCAGCCAGACAGGTCATACAGCCACGCCCAAAGGTCAAGGGGTGGATCCTCTGCCCACCTAGAGGCCAGGGCAACATTACAGCATTTATTAATACTATAGAGGAGTCAGGAGTTGGGACCAGTAATTCTTCCTTCCACATCTCTGATGCTGTAAACTACTCCTGGAGTGTTGTGCCCTTAATGATCAGGTGAGGGATTGACCATATCCCTGTTATGGACCAACATAAAAAGATAGGGATTCCTCTTTACTTTACTTTACAGTTGTGCAGTGAAGCAACTAAACTGGGCCACAAAGAAAGGAGTCAAGGAGAATTCCTCTGTACAGCCAGGCTTTCAAATCCAGTCCACAGCAGCGGAGACTAGAAATTATTACCATCTAATACTTACTCAGAGGTCTTAGTGAATTGAATTATTGGCTTCCCTCCAATTCTCAATTATTTTCTGGCCATTTTGTAGAAACCATCAACATAACTGATACTTCTGATTTCAAATAATACATTAGATCAACAGCATAGATTACTTTGAAAATGTGATCATTTTTCTAGGAATAGTTCTCTTTGGCTATTGATAAGTAATACTCAAACCACTCAATTGTTAGGTTGAGTTTAAGAGACAGTGGATAATGTGAATGTGGATTACATTCTTTTTTATGCTGTAATTTAACAGAATACAGGTCTTCGGAGGCTGACACTCATCCCATCATCTGAGGGGCTGCACATTTCAGGCAAACACAAATATCCAGGGAAGAATGATTTGTGTGCTTGGCTGATTTTCTAGGAATCTTATTGGGAAGCAGAATAACTCAGGGGTTAGAAACCTGAGCTGTGGAATCTGTGACTGAGTTTAAACTTGGCTCCACCACTGAGTAGCTATGTGACCTTGTGATGGTTGTAAAGATTGCTTAATCATTGTAGTCATTATTGTTGTTGATCACAGATGTTCAGTTTCTTCTCCTCTACCCAGGGACTGAGTCCTCTGGTTCATCTGTGATTACGTGATACCATATAACTAGTTCTGAGCAAATTATTGTGCACAAAAATGTTATATATAACTTCCAGGCTGTACCATTTAATACCCAGTGAGTGGCTTTACAGAATCCTTGCTTGTCACTCTGGCACAGTTGCCAACAACATAAGACAGTGACTGGTCCATCAGCCCAGTCCACAAAGTAACTACAATGACCAGAGTCCCCAGCTGATCTGCCATAGATAGGTAGCATGAGAGAGAAGCAAACATGGTTGTGGTAAGCCACTGACATTGTAGGGGTTATTTACTTTTATAACTTAATGCACTCTACCCTAGTTGACACACCTTACAAAATCTTAGTTTCTTTATCTGAAAAAATGAAGATAATAGTAGAATCTATTTTATAAAGTAATTATGAGTTCTAAGCAGATAAAGTATGTATAATATTTATACATAGTACCTAAATAGTACCTAGGACATAAATAATTCTAAATATATTTTGGTGATGATCTTTTTATCTAAGAGGATGTGTATTTCCATCAAACTAGTTATTAGTTATGTCTTTGAGAAAAATCACTTAACCTCAAATTGCAGTATGTTAATCTAGATGAGTTTCCGTTTAAATTTCTAGTCTTAAGATAATATGACTTCATTGAGGAATCAGAATCCATTCTGGCATTTTGAAGACACTTCTATCAGATAAAGGAACAAAACATGATAATACTGCATATTCTCTTCTCCCCTTCTCCAGTTGCTCCCCTTTCCTCCCCCAAAAAAGATCTGTGTCATTGTTACAAAATTTTCTGTATCCCATTCTGAAGATATTTGCCCAGAAAATTACATCTGGTTTATAAATCCTTAGCTACAAATTGTCTTATCAATTTAGGCACTTACATTCTTGTCAATTTATCCCCATTCCTTGTTCTGTTTTCACCAATAAGATGTCATCTGGCTCCAGGCTTCAGCCCACAGCCCACCATAGGCTTTCTCCTGATAGTGGGGTCTTCTCCAGTTCAAACGGAGAGTATCCTGATCTTGACCACCTTCATCCTCACATCACCATTCACAACCACTGAGGCCTTTTTCTAACGTCTCCAGATCAGGGCTTCCCATGTCTTGATTTACAGTCTTTTGTCTGCCATGTAACTGGATGGGCCCTTCTCTGGACCCAAAGGCAGCCCTGCCTGAACTTCTTAATAGTTAGCATATGTTAACATTTTAGGTTTACCCACAAGAAATTGTCATTTTGAGGGATTTGAATATGGTAATTTCCTATGGTTCAACCCATATATATATCCCCCCTATTTGGGTAAGAGGAAAAGTTTGTCACATACATACTGAATTACATATTGGATTCCCATCAAGAATCCTAATGTATTTCTCCCTTCGTACCTTGTTGAACTGGTTGGGGGGTGGTTCTTATAGAACATGCCTTAAGGCCTTTAGTACCTATGACTTCTACACATCCAGCACTTGATCCATAGCAGAAACAGATATTATCATTATTGACACCCTAGCATCTCTGCTGTTAGCACCCATGTTGCACACTTAGACTGTTTTTAAGGGCACCATTTGCTACTAATTTGTTGGAGAAAACAACACTTCTTTTCTTTAACTTCTTTTAGATCGAAGACATCATCACAAAGATGCAAGATGACAAGACAGGGGGTGTGCCCATCAGAACAGTCAAGAGCTTTCTCTCCAAAATCCCCAGTGTCGTCACAGGTAATGTACTCCTTACAAGATCTCAGTGATAACTGGAACCATGACTGAAGAGTTGTATAATCTAGATTGTGACATGGGGGTGTCAGGCATCTGTGAATAGTAAAAATGAAACTTTCGGTGTGTCTCTTACATCAACTCCCATTCTGGTGGTGGTTTCCAGGAAGAAACTACTCTTTGCCAATCATTAAGAATGATCTTGCTATGACCATCTTTCAAGTGTGTGTAGGTTGAGGCCTCTGGGAATAAATAAACCCTTTAATAAATGAACACATTAGAAATTAGCACTTTGGGATGTAAATAAACACAGAAATACTAAAGAAATTCAATATAAACAGGTTTTTTGGTTTGGTTCTTGGTTTTTTTGAGACAGGTTCTACCTCTATAGCCCAGGCTAGCCTCGAACTCTTAATCCTCCTGCCTCAACCTCCCAAGTTCTGGGATTATGCTACCACACTTGGGTAAGCTTAAATGGCTTTTAAGGAAACCTTTATATTTTAAGAAAGTCTTATGTACAAGTTCTACAAAATGCTTTTAAGTTCTAGTTCACTATACTTGAGCTCTTGAAAAAGTAGTTTAAAAATACTGCTTTGTATTCCATTTCTGTGTTTTATGTGCTTAAACATATTTCTCTCAAATTGATTGTGAAATATATTAAACACATGGATATAGTTTCAAAAATAATAATATAACACCCCTCTGTACCTACCTTGCCTTAGAATAACATATGATCAGTATTTTAAAGTCCTTTGGGTACATAGTAGATTGAATCTCCCTTCCTGTCCAAAATCTATTTTATGTTAATTAATTCATTGCTGTTCTTCATGGTTTTACAACCTTACTATCCAAACAAATAAGCAAATAAGTTAAAGTTTAGACGATTCACTCATTCTTAATGTTTGACCATTTGCTTTCTAAAACTCAGCAACCAACAGGACTTAGTTTCTACTAAGCACCATTTAGAATGGCTAAGATTAAAAAAAAATCCTACAATACCAAGTGCTGGTGGTGATTTGGGGTAATCAGGACTTTTGCATATTGCTGACAGAATGCACAATGGTTAGCCACTTAGAACAACAGTTTGGCAGTTTCTTATAGAGTTAAACACTGCTCACCATATGACCAAATAATCCTATTCTTAGGTATTTACCTAAGAAAAATGAAAACTTGTGTTCACACAAAAACTCATATGCAAGTGTCTGTAGCAACTTTATTTATAATCTCCATACACTAGAAACAACCCAATGTCCTTCAGTGGGTAAATACATAAATGAAGTCTGGTTTATCTGTACTCAGCAGGTATAAAAAAATAGAGTGAGATATTGATACACTCAGAAACTTGGACTAAACTCAGTGCCATTTTCCTCAATGAAAGAAAAGCCAGTCCCAAAAGATTACATACTCTCTGATTCTGTTTACATTGCATTCAAAAACAAAAAACTCTGGTGATGGAGAACAGAACAATTGTCACCAGGCATTGGAAATTTGGGGTGGGGGTGGAGTGTGATGCCAAGGGAGAGGAGGAGGGGGTTTTATGAGGCAATAAAGCTATTCTGTATCCTGGCCATGGTGATAGTGACATGTGTCTATATGAGTTGCACTTCATAAAACAGCACACACACACACACACACACACACACACACACAGAGTCAATGTCATTATATGTTAACTAAAAAAGTAAACTCAGCTGAAGTATTCATACAGTCACTGTTTGAACTCAAATACTGTCTTGGTCACTTTGGGCTGCTTCAACAAGGTATTAGGTGGCTTAAAATGTCAGAATTTATTTCTCATGGTTCTGGAGGTTGAAAGTCTAGATCAGAGAACCGACCAGCCAGCTTCTGGTGAGAATCGTCTTCCAGCGGACTTCCAACATCTGGTTCTATCTTCACATGGGGCATAGCTCTCTGGTCTCTTTGTATAAGGGTACTAACTGCATTCATTGGGTCAGCCTCATGAGTTACCTCCCAAAGTCTACATCATATTGGGAATTCGATTTCAGTATACAAATTTTCAAGAACCACAGACATTCAGACTTTAACAAGTACCAAATAAATTTGGAAGTTGTATTGTTCATGTTCTCTGATTTTGAAATGTATCTAAACAGAATTTTACATATGTATTAGATATGATATCTTGATATGATATATTACTTTTCATACATTTCTGGATTTTGTTTGATATATGTTCAGAATTTTGTTTTGATATAGGATCTTGCTATGTCTGTCAGGTGGCCTGAACTCTCCTGCCTCAGCCTCCCTAGTGCTGGAATTACAGGTATATGCCACCATGCCTGGCTCAGAAATTTTTTTTACCTGTTTTCATGGACAAGATTAGTCTATTGTTTTTCTTACATCTGTTGCTGGTTTTCGTATCAAATTTTTGCCAGACTCACAAAATGAACCATAAAGTACATCCCTTTTTCTCTTCAGTTGATATTGTGTTCTCTAAAAAATAATTTTTTTATCTAGCTAAGTGTTTTATTTCAATTATTTTTTATTTCTAAAAGTTTCCTCTTGTTCTTTTTCAATACACTTGGTTATTTACATATTTACTCATTTAGATATTTGGTAGGTGTTTATTATTTTCTAAGCATTGTTGGGCAATTAGGATTCAAAAGTAAATGAAACATAAAAATTTCTATTCCCACAGAATTTATATTCTAGAAAAAAACACAATACACAATATTAAGGAAAATTTTTAGAATTTTAGATAGTGACAAAAGCCAAGGAGAAAAATTAAATCTGAAAATGAGATAGAAAATTTTAGAGTGTTGTGATTTTGGAAAAAGTAATCTAGGAAGAAGTCCTTGGTGCTGTGGTTTCTGAATAAAGATGGAATAGAGATGAGGGAGTGAGTGAAATCAATACTGAGGAACAAAGCGCTCTAGATGGCCACTGCTATAGCCCCAGGGCAGGAGAGTTCCCGGTATACTGTGGAACTGCGGAGGGAGCCACAGTGGCTAGAGTAGAGTGAAGAAGAGGAGTAGGGAAGAAGTCAGTGTTGATGGTGAGTTAGATCATTTGGCCTCTCAGTCATTATAAGGCAACATGCATGGGTTGACATGCTCTGACTTCCTTTTCAACAAGATCAATCTGTTGTGTCCAGAAGATTCAGGGATGGGGAGGGACTTAAGTGCCAGATAGGAAGCTATTATAAAAATAGCTTCAACTATTTTCAAACTTGGTTGTTGGCATTAGACATGTAAGATTCAAGTTCAAGTTTAAGAATAGACAGTATTTGGGGATAGCAAGGAGGCAGAATTAAAAGAAAGAAAGAAATCAATGATGATGATTACACACTTTTGGCTTGAGCAACTAGAAGACTGGAGTTGACATTAATTAGCTTAATGAGGAAGATTGTGAGGGAACAAGGGATTTTCTTGTTTGTTGTTTAGCTGGAAAGTGAGAAATCCAAAGATCAATTTTAGACAGGTTAAGTTTTAGAGACCCTATTAGACATTCAATTGGAAATGATAAGTAAGCATTTGGGTATGTGGATCTAGATTTTAAGGGAGTGTCTCAGCTGGGGATGGAAATAATCAGCATATAAATGGTATTTAGAACTGTGGGATTCGTGAGCTCATGAATAGTCCAAGGCCTAAAACTTGGGATATCCAGTATATACAGGTCAGCAAGAGAAGGACTTACAGCAAAGGAAATTGAAAAGAAATTGCTAAAGACAAGAAAATCAGAAGAATAGGACTTCTTTTCTTTTTTTTATTATGATATATTCTTTGTGTGTGGAGGTTCATTGTTACAATTCCAAATAGGCTTACATTGTACATTGGTTAGACCATCCCCACCATCTCTCCCCCTCCCACCCACTTGAAGCAATTGTAAGAGGTTTCATTGTTCTACTTCATATAAGTATATGATGTCCATCAACCATATTCCCTCACTTTAATCTCTTTCGTTCAACGTCTCCTCTTCTACGAGTAACTCCACATATGCTGTACCTATTTTATGGTCCTGTCTTTCATTATTAATTTCCAAGTTGATGTTCAAAGGGGTTTCTTGATGTGTCCCCATTGTGAGTATACTTTACTTCGGTCCAGTTCAACCCCTTCCATTGCTCTCCCTTACTCCTTTCCTCCCACCCCCAGTTTTCAACAGCTTTCAATACATACCCTTGTGTCCTCTCCCTTCACAGATGTCATGCATTATGATATGGTTGAAACTCTATCATTCCCTTTTCCTTTCCCTCCTTCTCCAAGTTCCATAGAGTAGTTCCACTATTACAAACATGTTCTACATATGCATTTGTATATGATCATGTTTGTTTTTGTATATATGTTTATCTTCCACATGTGAGAGAAAATATGTGACCTTTATCTTCCTAAACACAACTCACTTCAATTAACCTGATGTCCTCCAATTGCATCCATTTACTTTCAAACCACATCGTGTCATTCTTCCTTGTGACTAAGTAAAATTCCATTGTATATGTATATACCACATTTTCTTGATCCAGTCATCTGGGTTGTTTTCATAGGTTGGCTATGGTGAACAGTGCTGCGATAAACATTGGTGTGCAAGCATTTCTTCTGTATCCTGACTTACATGCCTTTGGATATATGCCCAGGAGCAGTTCTATCTTTAGCTTTTTGAGGACTCTCCATACTGCTTTCCATTATGGTTGTACTAATTTGCATTCCCACCTACAGTGTTTAAGGGTTCCTGTTTCACTGCATCCTCATCAGCATTGGTTGTTGTTGATCTTGAAGATGGCCATTCTAATTGTCATTTTGTAGTGTAGTGTTATTTTGTAATGCTTTTTTAGAGCAGGGATGTTGAATACTTCTTCATGTATTTATTGGTCATTTGTACCTCTTCCTTTGAAAATTCCCTATTCAATTCATGTGCCCATTTCTTCACTGGGGTATTGATTCTTTGGGGGCTGAGTTTTTTGAGTTCCCTGTAGATTCCAGATATTAGTCTTTTATTATATGAATAGGTGGCAAAGATTTTCTCCCATTCTGTGGGCAGTCTCTTAAGATTAGTGATTGCTTCTTTTGCTATGAAGAAGCTTTTTAGTTTGATACAGTCCCATTTGTTCATTTTTTCTCTTAGCTACTAAGCTATCGGAGTTCTATTTAGGACGTTGTTCCCCATGCTTTTATTTTCCAGAGTATTTCTTACTACCTGAGGATAGGACTTGAGAGTCAAATTTCCTAGAAGCTGTTTGAAGGAAGAATGGAGTGGTCTACTTTGTAAAACAGGCTAATATTCAAATAAACTAAGGGCTGAGAATTGACCATTGAGTTTAGTGCCATTGAATTTGTTGCTGGCCTTGACAAATGCACATCTCATGAAATATTGGTGATAAAAAGTCTTGGTGAGTTCAAGTCAGAATGGGAGGAAAGTGATTTGAGGTAGTGAGTACAATTCATTTTTGAAGGAGTTTTCCTATAATAAAAAGAAATGTAGTGGTATTTAGAAGGTACAATTTTAGAACATGTAGGTTTTTTAATAATATGAAAATGACAGTCTGTTTTTATGACGATAGAAGACTCAATAGAGAGGGAAATGGTACAGGAGAAAATTCAAAGATTGAGATCAGTGAGTGGGTAAGAGAAGATTGACTCTAACATGTACATAGATGGGTAGCTTTAGAAAAATGTGTAATTTATTCATTTTTCTTTTTTCTTCTGATTCTTTTTTTTTCTTTTTTTTCTTTTATTATTCATATGTGCATACAAGGCTTGGTTCATTTCTCCCCCCTGCCCCCACCCCCTCCCTTACCACCCACTCTGCCCCCTCCCTCTCCCCCCACCCCCTCAATACCCAGCAGAAACTATTGTGCCCTTATTTCTAATTTTGTTGTAGAGAGAGTATAAGCAATAATAGGAAGGAACAAGGGTTTTTGCTGGTTGAGATAAGGATAGCTATACAGGGAGTTGACTCACATTGATTTCCTGTGCGTGGGTGTTACCTTCTAGGTTAATTCTTTTTGATCTAACTTTTTCTCTAGTTCCTGGTCCCCTTTTCCTATTGGCCTCAGTTGCTTTTAAGGTATCTGCTTTAGTTTCTCTGCATTAAGGGCAACAAATGCTAGCTAATTTTTTAGGTGTCTTACCTATCTAATTTATTCATAAAATAGCACAGGAAATGTAGGGATGGGAGGTGGTAGGAGTGTGTAGAAGTTCTCTCCTAATTGTCTCTATTCTCTTAGAAATTTGGGGAGCAAATGGGGTAGAGATGTTGAAGGTTTGAGAAGAGATTAAAAGTCATCAAATAGAACAATGAAGTGATGGGACCAGGAAAATTACTGCTAGGTAGCATTAAGGACTCTCTTAGGATTATTAATATTTATGAATTTAAAGAGAATTCTTTCTCCAGCCACATTTAGAGTTGTGAATTTGGGCATGTATCAGGTAGAAAGTTGGACATGATGCTGTAGCAAGTGTGAGAATATGATTAATCAAGATGCCAGCAAGAAAGTTACTAAAATGATTGGCCATTGAAGTGTGACAGAAAAAAAGTGAGAACATAAGATGGGGTGAAGAACCATGAAGATGAATGTGGGAAATTATAATTCAATGATAAAGGAATGCTGAAGTTAAGGCAAGAATAAGGGAGCTGGAAATACAAAAGGGAGTGAGTGGATAGTGGAATGTCTGAAATTGAGAGCACGGAAAGTTTGCGATTGTTGGTGGTGACATGATGGTCATGATATGACCATTTAACACGTGACTGAGGTAGGATGGAGGACAAGATCATTGGAAGAGAGAACAAAGAGGAACAAAGAGGCCATGATACTGGAAGATTGATTCACATGGATATTAGTCACTACTTGGGACCATTTATATGTGGTTAAGATCTTTATGGAATGAGAGGCAGAGGCCAGGGATCAGTAGCTGACTTTCACAACAAGAAGTGTAGATGGCTTAATCTGATGTCATGGAGTCAAGCTGAGCTTTTTCTGTGGAAGGAAATTAAGATAGTATGAAAGAAGTCATGAGAAATAAGGAGAGTCACTTATCTGTTGTCAAACCCCGAGGTACATGGGCATGGGCAGGACTTAAGAAGGCTACAGGGAAGTAGGAGCATTGGGGAAGAATAAGAAGGTGAAGGAAATCTGAACTGATTTTACTTGTTATTGACTATGAGTTTCAGAAGGCAAATGAAATGGTTTCCAGAGCTTGTGAATATAAAATCTGAGAGACAAACATTCAGGTTCCTGTGCTCTCGGCACTGGAGTAGTCACAGGAGATAGAAATATGAACAAAAGCTTAACCTCTGCTCTTTGATGGTATTAATTTAGTGAGAGAAACAGACACAGACCCATAACTTAATGAGCTATGTGTTATGATAGAAGAATGGACAAAGTGCTATTTGAACCTAGGAAGAGTATTGCAAATTTTTCTTTGCTATGTCAAGAACATTTTTCTGAGGAAGTCTGTCAATTGGCTGGTTAGTATAACAAACCACCACACACCATAATGACTTAAAACTACAATGATTTTTTCATTTCACATGATCCTAATTCTGTGAATTGATGATCTAGACAGTTCCCATGATGTCACAATCATCTGATGGTTCTGTTGAGACTGGAGGGTCTGTGATGATCTCACTCATTTGTTTGGTGGTGTGGCTTACTCTTAGCTGAAGCCTCAGTTCTCCTCCATGTCACCTCATAGCACTCAGTAGGATAGACTCGGCTTGCCACAGCCAAAAGGTCTCAGGTTTCCAAGAAGAGGGTGAAAGAAATGCTGAGGCTCCAGAATTCATGCAATGCATTCTGTCCTTCAAAGCAAATCACAAGACCAAACCTAGATTGAAGAGGATGCAAAAACCAAGTCTACCTCCTGATGTAGGAGTCGCAATGTCACACCGACATAGAGATACGATGCATGAGAGGCCATTATTATAATGATCTACCTCATTAAGTAATTCTAGAAGCGGGCCTTCTGAGTAAAAATCCAAGGAAGATCATTCCAGATAGAGAAAATAAAATTTTCACAGGCCTAACATGTCAAGTTTCAGTAAAGATGAGCTTGTTCATGTGGTTGGAATTCTAAATACGTTTGTGTGTGGCATGTGTATATGTTAGGAGAGGAGCACATTGGCAGAGCAGCCACTCAAGTCAGAAGGATATGAGACTTAACCTTGATAACAGATTACTAAGGAACTTTGTCTTGTAGACCTTATCCCAAAGGTAGGACTGCCATCAGAGGTTTTAGATCAGAGGGAAATCACAGGTATGAAGTGGGTGAAAAAATAAGTAGGGAGTATGGAGACTATATAGGGAGTCTCTAGGTGAGAGAGACTCAGCAGGAAAAAAGGAAGGCCATATTCACAACAGCCATAGTATCAACTGAAACCATGGTTTTTTATCAACATATCAGTGACTCCTCACAAGAACTCCTATGAGGCTGGAACTATTGTTAGCTCCATATTTTGATAGTGTAAACTACTAATTCAATAGCTTAAGTAACTCTTCCAAGGTCACACAGTAGTAAATGGTAGGTTCTCTGCCTTTAGGGGTCACTGTGAAAGAACAGTAGTGGTAGAATTCAAGACATTAATGGAAAAGCAGAACATAGAATTGATAGCTCTTCACAACAAGATATAGGGTAGAGAGTAACTCATTAAAAATGAGATTCAGGTTAATATTATGGATTGGATACATTCATTTATTTTTTTCTCTTCTGATATCCCACAAAAGTTACAGTAAAGGATTTTATTCTAAAGATATGATCTCAAATGGGAGGACTATATTATAATGCTAAACCATGGAAAATAAATATCCTTGGACTAAATATCTTTAAAAAGAAAATCCAACACAAAAAGCAGGCAAGGTCTCACTCAAGATGTGTGGCTTTATGAGAGACTCATGGAGAATTGTTTCCCAACACAGGAGACAGTAGCAGTGAAATTTGGGGATCTGAAAAGCAAACAGGTGAGTAGCATATAACAACAGCCCTGAGACAACTTAACCAATCCTTGTCAGCAGTGAAAGCTAAGCAACAACTTTATCTATATGATAGAGTCCTAAAAGGCTCAGAAACTAGTAACATCAGCAGACTTTCCATCTAGCTGGATGGATGTGAGGGCGATCTGGCTGCGACATCTGTCACCCCATTGATCGCCAGGGTTGATTCGGCTGATCTGGCTGGCTAGGCGGGTGTCCCCTTCCTCCCTCACCGCTCCATGTGCGTCCCTCCCGAAGCTGCGCGCTCGGTCGAAGAGGACGACCATCCCCGATAGAGGAGGACCGTTCTTCGGTCAAGGGTATACGAGTAGCTGCGCTCCCCTGCTAGAACCTCCAAACAAGCTCTCAGCAGACTTTCCATCTAGCTGGAATGCATTTTGCATCATATTTATCTGTACATAGGCAATCACTAGCTTGATGTCTACTGTCTAACACTGCCAGCACAGCTCAGACTGGTGTTGAGGTGGAACCTAAGCCCAGTCAAACCCTAAGACAGAAGATAAATCCCATGCTTGCTCAACCTCTTCATGATACATTTACATGGTACTCAACCAGTACCTGCTATGGCACAGGGAAGAGTCAGCCATTGGAACACTGGAAATTCACTCAAAAAACCAGTCAGCACACAAGGACTTCTATGCAACAATGAGTACTCAGAAGTCACAACTCAAAATACAGACTTCAACTGCAATGTTGTCAGATGGAACCATAATTGTAACCAACACCCTGAACACTATGTTCAGACAGCAGAATGCCCGAACCAACACACTGGACCCAACCTCTTTACCCCACCAACCTCTTCTGGAGAAATAATTTAGGATCATATCACAAGAACTCTTTGTTCCGCTTCAACAGTAGAGTACTACATACAGAGAAAATCCAGATCACCACAACCAAAGATACCAAAGCCAAGGTGGAAGTCCATGCATATGTAGACACTTTTACTACACCATGGCACCAACAGAGGCCATGTCTGCATAGAGCAGTAACCAATCTACACTTTAACCTTTCCTTCAGCACAATAGCTTCCATCCAGCCTCCCAACTATTAGTGAAACAATCAGTCTCCCTTCAAAACCAGCAGGCACCTCCCCAAACATTTTTAGATTTTTTTTTATCATTAACATTGGGGTTTCCCTTCCAATAGCAACAGCTGGGGAAGTAGCTTTTACCCTTCTGTACTGGGACCTCTGTTCCTTAGTTAACACTGAAAATAAATAATGATTGATAAACCTGAGGCCAGCTTAACCGATATGGTGTCTATCTTATGCATTGCCAGACAACAACCATCCATCTATTGCTCAGATAAACGAAGGTAGTTTTGGTGGAAGAAGGCAAGTAGGTGAAGACCAACACTATGATGCTGAGGGTCTGCTGGTGAAATCTTCCAGGAGGAAATGGATAAAGATAGAGAATGGATGTATTTAGGAGAAGATAGAAGACAAGAGATAGCCATTAGAACATAATCCCTCTCTCACAAAGTGAAAAATTAAGAGCTGAAAGGTATGAAGCTTAGCAAACAAATGTCCTAAGGGAAAACAGATAGAGAATTGGAAAGAGAAGGAAGTAGGGTAGCAAGGAAAATCCAATATTAGACCAAAGGCCAAGAATCAGTGGCTTTGGTGAGGGATGGCTCATTCATAAGAAGTGAAAAATCCTCATCATGCCATCTCATCTTCCAGAGACTTGAGATTTCTGAGCAAGATGGTACCCACAGGAAGGGCACCTCATGGTCACCCTGCCACTCTCTTTTAGAGCAGATCAGTTTCCTCAGACCTTCCTTTCTGAATGGTAAGTAGATAACAGAGATAATAGATGAAGCCACAGTGGTGAGGTTTCTTACTTTTCAACTTCCAGCATGCAGCTCTATGCATTCCCCACCTGCCCTGGATGAGATAGACATGTCCTGGGCAGAATGCCTGCCAACTCCAGGCAAGAAGCCAGCTTGCACAGCCTTGCCCAGCTGTCATACATAGTCATTCCAGGATAATTCTCCATCACCTGAATGTCCTGAAGAATTTTCCAGGGACTTTGGAGAGTAATTTCTTCCAGGCCACCTCAGAAACACAAATTTGTAGCATGTAAGAATCATAAGATACATCTAGTCTCACTTATTTTTGCAGACAGAAAAAATGAGTCCCAGAGACATGACAATGTGCTAAAAAATCACACAGCTTGTTAGAGACTGAACCAAAGCTAGAGTCTGGATTCCTGACTGCCATTGCTAACTGTTCCCATTACCTCATCAGAAAGTTACAGACTGTTGGATTACAACTTCCTTAAAGGTGTCTGGTGCATTCCCCTGACCGGGAGAATTACTTGCATAGCTTATTAAAAATACAAATCCCAGGACATCTTCATGAGCCTGGATTCAGAAAGCTCTATTTTCAGCATCTTTCCAAATTGCCTCTACAGCCTATCTCAATTTGGAATCAGTATGACCCCTGGCAGGCACTCTCCAGCCTCTGTTTTAATAACCTCCAGTGACAAATGTCATCACCTCTCATTCCATCTTTGAACAACTTTGACCTTTGAAAACTTCTTCCTTTCAATGAACTGAAACTTGCTTGTCTCCCTGATATTGCAATTCATTAGTCTCAGTTCTTCCTCTTTCTCATAGTCAATGGACAGAGTAATGAATGTGCTTAAAATTATACCCACATAGCTCTTCCTTATGAATTTTTATTATATGAATAATTTTCAGGATATATCCCAGATATATCCTGAGATATATAGGTATGTTTATTTTGCTTATCTCAACACATATACATTTCTATCTCTTTTCATAGCCTAAAATTTATTTTTGATGCCATATGTTGAAATAAATATTTTAAAGTATTTTCCATATCACTTCTTGGCAGTACAGTTTGGGAGAAAGATTCTAGGGCTACAAGCTAGCTGGGGGACCTTGAGCTGGTCACCAGCCTCTTGGGGCCTCAGTTTCCTCATCTGGATTAAACGTTATCTGTGGCCCGTTCTGGCTCTGACCCTCTGAGACTCTTCACAGCATATGTCCTGAAGCCTGTCTGAAGCTCATGCTGTTCCCTCTTCCTCTAGATGTTTCTCTTCTGCCATGGGATTCCCAGATCAGAAAACGCGAGGACCAGGTTGGACAAACCTGAGAATTAGCCACGATTAGTCAACATTCTTACCCTTGTTCCTTTCCTTCTGCTTCTATGTTGCTGAAAGGAAAAGGAACTAAGAAATGATTCAACACAGGGGCAGTTTGTGCAGTTCCTGTAGTCAGCTGAGTCATAACTCCCGAAGACCCTATATCCCAATTCTTAAAACCTATAAACGTTACCTTATGCTGAAAAGCAGCCTTAATCAGGATAATTCCCCATCACCTGTGGCTAACATAAAGCTCTTTAGTGGGAAGATTATCCTGGATTCTTGGGTTAGGTCCTAAAGTCAATCCTTTGTGTCCCTATAAAAGATAATCAGAGAAATATTTAACGCAAACAGAAGAGGAAAAGTCATATGACCTCAGAGGCAGAGGTTGTAGTGATGTGACCACAAGCTAAAAAGTGCCAGAAGCTCCCCTGGAGCCTCCCGAGGCAGCGTGTCTGCGCCAACACCTTGATTTTGGCCCATTGAAGCCAATTTCAGAATTCTGGGATCTAGAACTGTGAGAGAATGAATTTGCGCCACAAAGTTTGTGGTGATTTGTCACAGCAGCCATAAAAAGCTAACACAGTGCCCAAATTGCACAAAAAACATTGTAGTATAGAGGAAATAACAGGGTTTTTGGTTTTGGTTTTGTTTTTTTTCAGTAATTGAAGAAAGAAATGAGTAAAAGTTCACAAATAGTTTTCTTCCAATGCTTTAGTAGAAAACTATAAATTATAATGTTAAATTCGAAAGCAAGTTGCCTTGACATGAACTTATGTAGTATAATCTTATTCAATGAGTAGTCAGCTTAAATTGTTTAATAATATTATAACATAAATTTCATTGGCCAGGCAGGTCTTAATGTAGTTTAAAGTACCTTTCAGATATTCTGAGTAACCGTATTATCCTACATTTGTGACAAATCAATTGAGTATATAAAATACAATTAATTTTAATTAGCATACTGTAATTTATTTGTACGTAATATTCAAATATACTCTTTGAGGAATGACATGTTTATTTACAAAATGCTTCCATCACTTTGAATATTTCATTTTCTCACTGGTAAGGTTTATTTTTTGTTTTTTGCAGTACTGGGGTTTGAACTCAAGGCCTAACACTTGCAAGGCAGCTGCTCTACCACTTGAGTCATGCTCACAGCACATTTTACTTCAGTTATTTCTTTTTTCAGATAGGATCTCAAGCTTTTTTCCCAGGCTGGCCTCAGACCATGGTCCTCCTACCTATGCTTCCCACATAGCTGGGATTACAGGCATGAACCACTGTACTTGGCCCTGATAAGAACTTTTTAAGACTTCTAGAGCTTGTCTGAGCTATCCTTCACAAAAGCAAGGCCATAAATCCATAAACACATTGATACACATACATATATGTATATATATATATATATATATATATATACACACACACATATAGTCAAATTCATTTGGAGATTCCTGCCTTAGGGAAGAACAGAATAACAAATTGGATCAATTGTCTGGATGAGAACAATTATAAAGGCCTGTGGAAATCAACCTGATTGGAGAGGTAACAAGGGAATGAAGAATGACTAGAACAAACCCCACGATAATATGAAAATCCATTGATATAATCCTGGCTTCCAGGGTTCAAAGCTCAGCAGTACTTCTTTTTATAGCAAATTTTTATTAAGATATATTCATTATCTGGGGGATTCATTGTGACAATTCCAATTAGACTTGATTGTACATTATTTACATTGCCCCCATTGTCTCTCCCCCTCACCCTCCTCCCCACCCCTCTTAAAGCAATTGCAAGAGGTTTCTTAGGTCTGTTTCAATAGGTGTGTGAAGTCCATCAACCACATACACTTACCTTAATCTCCTTTATTTACCTTCCCCCTCCCACTAGTATCCCCCCACACACCTGTGCATATTTTACAGTTCTGATTTTTGTTATTAATATTTAAGTTGATGTTCAAAGGGCTGTCTCAATGCGTGCCCACTGTGAGTGTTCTTTGCTCTGGTCTGTTCAACCCCTTCCATTACTCTCCCTTACCCCTTTACCTCCCAATCCCCCCCATTTTTCAACAGCTTTCAATACACATCCTCTACCTTCACACTGCGTTATGCAGTATTACTGATGCTCTATCATTTTCTTTTCCTTTCCCTCTTTCCCCGAGTTCCATAGAGTAGTTCCACTGTTACAAACATGTTCTACATCTGAGTTTGTATATGATCATGCTTATTTTTGTGTATATGTTTATTTTGGGATCTACCTTCTACATATGAGAGAAAACATGTGGTCTTTGTGTTTCTGAGCCTGGCTTCCTTCACTTAACATGATGTCCTCCAATTGCATCCATTTACCTTCAAACCACATGTCATTATTCCTTATGGCTGAGTAATACTCCATTATATGCCACAATTTCTTGATCCATTCCTCAATTGTAGGGCACCTGGGTTGTTTCTAAAGCTTGGCTATTGTGACTAGTGCTGCAATGAATATCAGTGTACAGGTGTCTCTACTGTATCCTGTCTTATGTTCCTTTGGGTAGACGCCCAGGAGTGGTATCACGGGATCATATGGCAGTTCTGTCTATAGCTTTTTGAGGAATCTCCATACTGCTTTCCATAGTGGTTGTACTAATTTGTATTCACACCAGCAGTGTATAAGATCCAGATGTAAACCCACACAGCTACAGCCAACTGATCTTCAACAAAGAAGCCCAAAACACATGATGGAGAAAAGACAGCCTCTTAACAAATGCTGCTGGGAAAACTGGATATCCACATGTAGAAGACTGAAACTAGATCCCTATCTTTTATGTTGTGCCAAAATCAACTCAAGTGGATCAAAGACCTTAATATAAGGCCTGAAACTTTGAAACAATTCCAGGAAGCAGTAGGAAATGCACCAGAGGTGATAGGTATAGGAATGACTTCCTGAACAGAACTCAATTGTTTCTCTTAGAAGCAATGAACAAATGGGACTGCATCAAACTAAAGAGCTTCTGTACAGCAAAGGAAATAGTCACCAGACTCAAGAGACAGCCCACAGCATGGGCGAAAATCTTTGCCAGTTACTCATCTGATAATGGTCTAATATCCAGAATCTATAGGGAATTAAAAAAAACTCAGTCCCCAAAGAATCAACTCCCCCAATGAAGAAATGGGCACATGAATTCAACAGGAATTCTCAAAGGAAGAGGAACAAATGGCCAGTAAATGCATGAAGAAGTGTTCAACTTCCCTGGTTATAAAAGAGACGCAAATCAAAACACTTAGATTTCATCTCACCCCAGTTAGAATGACCATAATCAAAGGTGATAATAACAATAAATGCTGGCGAGGATGTGGTGAATCAGCAGTACTTTTAACAACATTATGGAAGGAAGCTATCAAAAATTGGAGATTGAAGTCAGGCACCAGTGGCTCATGCCTGTAATCCTAGCTACTGAGGAGGCAGACATCAGGAGGATCACAGTTCGAAGCCAGCCCAGGCAAATAGTTCCACAAGATCCTATCTTGAAAAAAAACCATCACACAAAAAAAAGGCTGGTGGAGTGGCTCAAGATGTAGGCCCTGAGTTCAAGCCCCAGTACCACAAAAAAAAAAAAATGGAGATTGAGGACCACAGAAGATGGATACCCTGAGAAGTTCACACTTTGTATTAAGACTGTGAATGGCCGCAGCCTGAGAGTAACAGTGAAGCAAAAATACCCAACCTTCATGCATACTAAAGGCCAGCTTCTAGTTATTGGCGTTGGCCAGAAAACTCTAAATTCTTGACACTGGTAAAAAGTGATCCAAGAGTTTTAGTGTCCCCGGGCAGTTGGAAGAATCAAATAAGAATACTTTCTGAGAGAAGGTAATTCTGTTATAGCCATCAAATTACCTCTACCAGTGAATTTCCACATAGGAAGTCAGCATATGATTCAAGATAACCAGACACCTAGAGACAAGCTAACATGAATGGGAACTAGTAGAGACAGAGGCAACAGAAACAAATTCAGTGGAGCTCCAGAAGCTGAAATTGTCAGACACTGAATTTAAAATAACTATCATAGCTGAGTTCAGTGAAGTAGAAGACAAAAAGGGAGATTTCAGCAGAGAGCTGCAAGTCATAAAAAAAAAAGCCTCATATAAGATTTTTAATGCAAATTCTAGAACTAGATAGATTAAATAGAAAGGACTAAAAGCTCAGCACATGGTTCTAAAAACAGAATTAATAGAGCAGAAAAATACTTTTTAAAAGAATTATTCTTACTGGAAGATAATTCATGAAAAAGAGAACCCAGAATAAAGACAGTCAAAAGCATGAAAAATTGAAAGAGGACTGGTGGAATGGCTCAAGTGGTAGAGTGCCTGTGTAGCAAATGTGAGGTCCTGAGTTCAAACGCCAGTGCCAGAAAAAAAAAATTGAAAGAATGGGTAAAAGACATAGGAGATATGAAGAGATTAAACAAATGTTGAGTGGATCTTTATGTTTTGAAGAGAGCAGGGGATAAGACAGGAACAATGTCTTCCTTTGGCAGTACTGGGGGTTGAACTCAAGGCTTCACACTTACTAAACTTACTAGTCAGGGGCTGTACTAATCAAGCCACACTACCAGACCTTGTGGCATTTTTTGTTTTGAGATAGGGTCTCACTTTATGCCCAGGCTGGCCTGGACCATGATCCTCCTATTTGTGCTTGTGCTTCTCTGCATAGCTGGGATGACAGGTGTACAACATACAACACTGTGTCCAGTCATGGGTTGAAATGGGGTCACATGAACTCTTTTGCCCAGCTGACTTCAAACTGAGATCCTCCTGATCTCTACTTCCTGAATAGCTAGGATTAGAAGTTTGAGCCACTGGTGCCCAACCTAATGAGACTCTTTGTAAAACTAATGACATATAACAATCCACACAGTCAGGAAGACCAAAAATTCTCAAGCAGAAAAAAAATACACACCTAGATACCTAGCAGAGAAATTATGGAAAGTCAAAGATAAAGATTGAAAAGATGAAAAGAAGAAAAAAAGAAAGCTCAAACTTCACAAGATCAACAATTGAGTTTTCTTGAGAAACAATGGAAGCTGAAAGACAATGGACTAAAAGAAAACAATTGTCAATCTAAAATTGTATGCATAACAAAAATATCCTTGTGCTAACAAACTTAAATGTTTAAATTAAATATACAAATTTCTTGAAACACAAATTACCAAAACTAACATATGAAGAATTTTTAATTGAAGTATACCTTTTAAAAGGAATTAAATTCATACTTTAAAAATACTCCACAAACAAAACTATAGTCCCAGTTGGCTTCCTAGGTGATTTCCATTAAAGATTTCAAGGCAGAAATAATACCAATTTTACATTGATATGGTGAGAATACACCCCCCAACTCATTTTATGATGGTGAAGACAAATAATTACAAGAAAATTATAGCCCAGAGTCTTTTCTTGAAAATAAATGCAAAAATTTTAAACAAAATATTATACAAAAATTTTAAACAAAATATTAGCAACTTGAAACAAGTAACATATCTAAGACAAATACTGGCAAACCTCTTTGCAAATACTTTAAGCTTTGCAAGTCATATAGTCCCTGTTGCAATTACTTAGCTCTACAACTGAAATACAAAAGCAGCCATTGAGAACATGTACGTGTATTGGACATGACTATATTCCTATAAAACTGTGTTTATAAAACAGGTGGCAAGCCATAGTTTTCCTGTCCCTGCCTTAAATGTATTTCACAAAGATTATGTTGAACAAAAGAAGGCAAAAGCTAAAGGATATATATACTTATAATTCCACTTGTATAAAATTCAGGAGCTGTGGTACAGTAGTTCAGAGTTATAAATTTAGGTTATAAAAGTGACAAGGAAAGTATAGAAACGTTAGGATTTGATTGTTATGGTTCTTTCTAATTTGATCTTGAGGTCTTCCTGTTGAGAAAAGCCAAGAGAGTCACTCTGTAGGAGAGACTTCGAGAGGAGGAAAGTTAGGTTTGGGTGTGTTAAGTCAGGTGAGATGCAATGAGAAAGTGAAGCCAAAATTCATGAAGACAGAAGAAATTTATTACTCACAGATCCCAGAGAGGTTAGATGAATTAACAGGAGGCCAACAGGAAGTGTACAGGCAGCAGAGAACTCAACCAACAGGTAGGAAGGAGAAAGAGAAAAGAGAGAAGGAGAAAGAAAGGGAGGGAGGGAGAGGAGAAGACACCTGTAGGATTGTGGCCCATGGGAATTGTCCCTTAGGTTTCTCTGTGGGGTTGGCAGATTGGATAGTTTAAGTAAAGCGTTCTTAAAACATTCTTGAATGGGGAATGGGACTTATTTATATGACTCTGGTTTTGATCAACAGATTTTACCCTGGTCAGCAGCTGTAGGATGTGTTGGGATTGGGGTCAGTGAGATGAGATACAAACAGGCTGTATCACAACCACTCACACTGGGGAGGGGAAATCTTAGATAAGTAAAAGGTGATGGGTGGAACTGGTTTTCAAATAATTTATGTCAAGTCTAAAAATGACACTGAGGTGTAACAACTATATTAAATAATTTATGATGGGAAGTGATTACTGTTTAAGGGGCAGGGAGTATATTCTTTCTGTATATATAATATTTCACATTTAAAAAGTAACTTTCCCTTATGGCAGTGATTTGAAGTCAGTTTGGTGTATAGGGTCTGTAACCAAATAGAGAAATACCCAATTTTAATTTCAAGAAGGTTTAACTCTGAGTATATGAAGGTAGTTTTCTAATTGATCTTAAAAATGAGCTTAGGTTTCTTTTCAAATATGAGTTCCAAAAACATTTGTAGCACAACTGATATTGATTAAATGAAGGGTGTGACTCCTACAGGGCCAATTCTGAAAACAGGTATGCTTAATTAAATACCGATTCTGCTTTGGTTGTCTTAACAAATCTAACTCCACTATAGCACATTTTCTCTAAATGTATGCATTTTTACTTTCTCCTTATGAGGTTCATTTTATCCTGAAATGCTGTCAGGTTATAATTGCAAAAGCAAAAGGCATAACTCTGATGTTTTTGGCCTTTGTGTCATTAAAGTCTTACTCTAAATGTCACATTAATTCATTTTTCCTTGTTTGATTTCTTTTCCCCTTTGAGAAGAAATGTTAAGTGGAATGAAGGATGGAAAAGACAGCTCATTTATTAAAAGTAAAAGTACACCATGCAACCCACTAATTGTACCATGAGGTTTATTTTTAAATATTTCTACAAAAAACATTGTGTTTTGGGGTGAGATAACATTTGAGATGAGAATGAAATTCAGATATATTATAACTGACCAGACTTGCTGTGTCTTTCTTAAAGAAAGGATAAGGACACTAGAGAGGACACCATGTCTGTCACAGTGAGTGGTGGATGAGTCTACTGCAGGATCACTGAATTCTACACAGTGAAGTGGTTGGATGGGTTGCTCAGGGGAGATGTTAACAAACTCACACTGCTAGCAGGGAGTCTGTGCCAAGATTGTGAACATGGAGACCATTAATTTTCTGCTTAGCTCCTTGTGCAGGTGTTTTTTGTCACTCTGTTCTACTGGAGACAGTGGTATCAGATAAAGCTGGACCTCAAAATTTTCCAGAAAAAAAAATCACTAGAAACACAAAAAAACAAAACAGCATGATGAAAGTCAGAAGAAAGTACAGACAGCAGAATCCAACCGATAAAGACTGCAGAAATTAGAATTTTATTCAGATTACAGAATAATGACTAGGTCAGGTCATAGGAAATTGCCATCTTTTAGGTCAAAACTAGTAAATATCAACAATTTCATATATTTAATATTTTTAAAGAAATAAGAGGATGTTGGAAGTATGTTGATGGAAAGATAGCATAAACAAAGTGAAAAGAGGCTGCAAACTGGGAGAAGATATTTGTGACACACTTTAACAAGCATTGGGATCATGCATGTGTGAAATACTCCTAAAGACTAAGAAAATAACAAACAGCATTGTAGAAAAATGGGCAAAACCATGAGCATAGAGAGGAAATATAAATGGCCAATATACATATAACAGTTACTCAATGTCATTAATAATCACAGATGTGCAAATTAAGCCTATAAAATTTCAGTTCACCAAATTATGAAAAGTCAAGGACTCTGACCATGCTGAGTGTGCACAAACATGCAACGCAAAGGAATTGCTGATCTAGTGCTGGTGGGGGTGTGAATTGGCAAACCACATTGGAAAACATTGTGACAGTGCCTATCCAAGTGGAACTCATACATATTTTATGATTTGGCATCTCCATTACTAGGAATACATTACAGACTAGAGAAGTCATTTTGCAAGTACTCAAAGACACTCATCTTAGCATCACTGCTCATGTTCCAAACACCTGGAATAACTTGGGCATGGCCTTGGGCTCAGGAATGGAAGGAGCAAGCAGTAGACTTCCATACAGCTGTGAAAGTCAATTAACTACATTCTTTAGCAAGGGCACAATTAAAAAACTTAATAGGGAGGGAAAAATAAGCAAACTACAGAATATGTCATAATCCCATTTGAAGAAAGTTCAAAATCAGGCAAAATTAAGCAATTTGTTATTTAAGGGTTCTTACATATTGGTTAAGTGGCAAAAATCCAAACTTGGATGGAAGGGCCAGCTCCTGTAGGGAAAGTGGAGAAATAAGAAATACTAAGGGGGTGGAGGCACAAAGGAGGAGTTCAAAGGTATTCACACTGTTTTCTTTCTTTTATGGACAATGGGAACATGAGTGATCATTTTATTTTCATTTTAAATATATCTGCCCTTTATAACTTTATATATATATATTATATTTATGATACATTTCATAATGAAAGTTTTTCAGTAGTTGTGACTATATATTTGCGTACATTGCAACTACACCCATGTAAAAGTTGTATACACATGCACATGATGGAGGATGAAGTAGAGAGAAATTGATTTTAAAGGAATATAAAATAAAGGTATATCATGAGGTGGTGCTAACTGAACATACTCACTTTTAAAAGATGAATTGGACTTTTCTGTGATTTGGGATTATACCTTGACTCAAAATTAACTTTGGCTTTTAGTAGACAGGAGAACATTGAAAGCCATTCAAACTTAGGCATTTCCAAACAGTTTTTATTACTTTGGATGCCCTGTATTACTCACATGCCAAACTTCTGTAAACAACCCTGCAACATGATCCATCTGATCCCTCCCAGTCATTATCCAGCTCTTCTATTTATTAACAGCCATAAACAAGCAATATTCCTGGTATACTCTCTCTATGGAATATTGGTCCAACCTCAAACAAGACTGAGAAGGAAAAGAACAGAGAGTTTCATCTTCAGTACCAAGTTCTCACACCCAATTCCTTCCATTTTACTCTTCTCAAGGATGGCCATTGATCCTCCTCTACAAACCAAGGGCAGAGCTATGGAAGCTGTCCACCCCAAATGTAGACACTGAAAAGAAAAGGGGAGACTGCCTATAGAGAATAATAAAACTGGATGAAAGCTGGTCTCTTTATGTTACACCGTGCCATTCTAAACAATGTTGGTTTTAATATATTCCTCCCTCCCAAATTATCTTGGCCTACAAAGTCTAAATTGATGAAGCTACTCTTGAGTTATAATAATATATATATAGAGTTCAAAATATCATATTTTAATTACTTCTCCTTCACAACATCATATTCTACTGAGACATTAACTCAGAAAACCAACAGGGACTCCCAATGTGCTCGGCAGTATGCACTTATCCTAAGAGCCAGTGCCTAATGGTTTAGAATTGGGCCCAGCCCATATCTCAAACCCCAGTGGTAGATGGAGCAAAAAATATACACTGAGCACAGTATTGTAGAGACGAAGAAATAAAATGTAAGTTATTTCAATTCTGTCATTCTCTGTGGCCACCTGGAGTTTCTATTTGTATTTGAAATTTAAAACAGTGAAAACTGTAGGGCATAATATTTTTGTCTGGTAAATATGAATTTCAGTTCAAATTAGTTATTGAATTTTATAAATACTTTTAAGTTGAATTTTATTTTTCTTGTTTTATTTTTTTGGTTTAAAAAATATCTGGGCATCGTGGTTCAGGCTTGCGATCCCAGTGACTCAGGAGACTGAGGCAGTAGGATCAAGATTCTGAAGACAGGCAAGGGTGATGTTACATTTAATCCCAGGTACCAAGAAGGTAGAGATGGAGGATCAAGGTTCAAGGCTAGCCTGAAGCTAGTGAGACCCTATTTTAAAAATCAAACAAACAAAAAAACCAAACCAAGCATGGTGGCGCACTTCTGTACCAGCTACTTGAGTGTACTCCTACTTGGAGGTAGGAGGGTAACACAGGAGGGTGACACTCCAAGGTGAACCCAGGCAGAAGCTCAAGACACTATCTGAAAAAACAAAAATGAAAAGGACGGGGCGGGGGGGGGGGGCATGACTTAAGTGGTAGAGTGCTTGCCTAGCAAGCCTGAGGCCCTGAGGTCAACCCCTAGAACTGCAAAAGAGTAAAACTCATGAAATGAGACATTATATTTTTTAGCAATATCATTTGTTTCAGTTTTATTTAAGTTCACTTATTGACTATTGTCAATAAAGAGAGGGTGTTAAAAATGATATGGTCTAGGTGTCAAATACATCATTACGCTCTGTAACCCTCTCTACTGCTCAGTTCTCCTGGGTGTTGGGGAAAATCTAGAAAGCTGACGGTCTAAAGGAGGAGGAGTCCTAAGCAATGAACTTTAAAACCTGGGGGCCATGGTTTGGGTTTGGATATTTTTAAGTAGAATATATAGTTTTTCATTGTAGTTGGTTTGGGGTTTAGTGTCAGTTAAATTTCTTCTCTCTTTTTTAGACTCAGTATATATTAATTGTACAAAGGGGTTTGATGGTTAGAATATATATTTTTAACTTCTACATATTATCTTTCCTACACCTGGTCTGCCTGGGAACAACACTTTGCTTGCTATGTAGTTTTTACAGCAGTCATTTTCCATACTGATTTGAGTCTCCATAATTTTGTCAAATATATATTTAAAGCTTGGTTATAAAATATATTGCATTTGAAATTACATCCCTTGTAGCTATTTCAATGTAATTTTAAATGTTTAGATGTTGTATTAAAAATATGTTCAGAGGGAGCCTCATTTTTCCAATTTCTTTTATGTATCACACAGAAAGCAAAGTTTTTGAAGATCGCTGCTTTAAACAGGGTGATCAGACAGTGGGCACGTTTTGGGAGGTTGTCAGCTGTCAGTAGCTGAACCTGGGTGTTTCCTGTGAAAGAATTCTTGCAACAGCAATCAGACAATTGGGTGTATTCCTTAAACACATATCAGAGAGCGAGAAATCAATGTTCCTGGGAGTTCATTACTGGTTAATTGGTACTTAATATGTGGGATTTTTTTTGGAAACTCCAAACAATAATGTGAAAGCATAGATATGTGGGGGACCCTTTTGATAAAGGTGAAGTTAAGGTTATGGGAGACAATGGGCTGGCCAATGATGGAGCTGGGACATTTGTCAGCATGACTGGTTCTGAAACCCCATGGAAGATACCCTCTCCCACTTCTTGCTCCTGGTTTTAGACTTGGCTTTGATCATCTGCATAACACTGGACAAAGAATTCCTATGGGAGATGTGCGAAAGGCAGCCTATTTGCTGAACTGCACTTTATCTTATAAACAAGCCCAAATCTATTTTCAATCTGGTGGAGTTTAGCAATGAATGAGGGTGGAAAAAAGCATCTATCATAAGCTGACCTTTCATTTTGTCACCCAGAAGCTGTCCTTGAATATTCTGGAAGAGAACATGTTCTTGCCAAGGAGCTTGGCAACTTTTGGAATTTCATGCTTTTGGATGAGGGTTCCCCTCATAAGAGGATTGCCCCTGAGGTTTTCTTACTCAGAGTCACCAGCATGTGCAGGACTTGGATCAAAGGAAGAAAGTTGGCACTTAGGCAACCAGGGCTGCCTCTCTCCTGTTTCTAGTCCTGGTGCTGACTTTGACTGTATCCCTCATCATCTTGTCTCATGTCCTCCCATCTGAAAATATTTGCTGAATTTGATCTAATGGCAACCTATTTTTATAGGAAATAATTTCTGGGGAATTTTCCCAGGGCATTTGGCAAGAATTTATGCATAAGCAAAGTCTGAGCAAAAGGACAAGGCCACACTGATAGGCACAGGAGCTCAGCGTAGGCCTCCACTAAAGGGCTAAGATCCTTCTCCGCTTGTATTGAGCATCAGATGTGTGGCCTGCCTCCTCTTCTGTGCAATAAGGATGCTAGAACCTACTACACAGAGCTGTCACAAAGATGCGTGGAAATGCCCCCAAGCCTGGCATAGAGCATTTGCTAAACAAGCGCTACTTACTTGGTCCTAGTTACCACCTCCAGCATCATCATTCGGAAAGTTAGAGTCCCTTACAGGAGATGAACTGACTCCCACTGGGGTCTACCTCTGGGATAGAACCATATGAAGTATTCCCTACAATCCAGGAACTCAGTGTCTGGGTCATTCCTGACCTAGGCTCAAGAGGGTCTCCACCTGTCACTCCCATACATAGGTATAATGAGGAAAGAAAATAACTTAATTTTTGTTTCAAAATTGGCCTGTTTTAAAACCCCAAACTGGAGGGTTTAGTTTGGGCACTATTTTTTGAATCCCAGTATGGCCTGGGGTTCTTGGGGCACACACAGTGTCTTGGTGAGCAGTAAATACGAATGAACTGCCTCATTTCTGCAGGAACTGATTTTAAGTCCTCACGGGTCATGACTGCAAAGAGAACAGACCCACCATTCATAGAGCAGAATCAGCAATGCTTTCTCACAATGATCCCAGAGGGTGGGTGGTGGCTCCCACATCTTACAGAGGAGTCTGATGTCTGCTATGTGACCAGTGGCAGAGCTAGGGCTTGAACACAAGTTTGTCTAATCCTTGTCCCATGCTCTCTTCACCATGCCATTCTATTCTGCATTTCATTTTTACATCCCTATACATAAAAAGTTATAATTGTATAAGGTAAAGGGGGTAAGAGTATTGCTTTTGTACTTAAAAACTATCTCAAAAATCCAGCCAACATTTCATTTATTTGAAATTCAAGAAAAGGGAAAACCATGGTGACAGGAAACAGGCCAATGGCTGTCTGGGGAGAAGGGCTGGAGGTGGTGGTGGGTGAGAAGAGGATCAACAGTGAAGGGCACAGTTGAAAAATCTGTAGTAAGTTGAAAGGGCTGTCATATCTTGATCATGATGCTAGTTACACAACTTTTTTGGGTTTATTTATTTATTTTATTGTTTTATTATTCATATGTGCATACAATGCTTGGGTCATTTATCCCCCCTGCCCCCACACCCTCCCTTACCACCCAATCCACCCCCTCCCTCTCCCCCCCACCCCCTCAATACCCAGCAGAAACTATTTTGCCCTTATCTCTAATTTTGTTGTAGAGAGAGTATAAGCAATAACAGGAAGGGACAAGGGTTTTTGCTGGTTGAGATAAGGATAGCTATACAGGGCATTGACTCACATTGATTTCCTGTGCGTGGGTGTTACCTTCTAGGTTAATTCTTTTTGATCTAACCTTTTCTCTAGTTCCTGTTCCCCTTCTCCTATTGGCCTCAGTTGCTTATAAGGTATCTGCTTTAGTTTCTCTGTGTTAAGGGCAACAAATGCTAGCTAATTTTTTAGGTGTCTTACCTATCCTCACCCCTTCCTTGTGTGCTCTCGCTTTTATCATGTGCTCAAAGTCCAATCCCATTGTTGTGTTTGCCCTTGATCTAATGTCCACATATGAGGGAGAACATACGATTTTTGGTCTTTTGGGCCAGGCTAACCTCACTCAGAATGATGTTCTCCAATTCCATCCATTTACCAGCGAATGATAACATTTCGTTCTTCTTCATGGCTGCATAAAATTCCATTGTGTATAGATACCACATTTTCTTGATCCATTCATCAGTAGTGGGGCATCTTGGCTGTTTCCATAACTTGGCTATTGTGAATAGTGCCGCAATAAACATGGGTGTGCAGGTGCCTCTGGAGTAATTCTTTTGGGTATATCCCCAAGAGTGGTATTGCTGGATCATATGGTAGATCAATGTTTAGCTTTTTAAGTAGCCTCCAAATTTTTTTCCAGAGTGGTTGTACTAGTTTACATTCCCACCAGCAGTGTAAGAGGGTTCCTTTTTCCCCACATCCTTGCCAACACCTGTTGGTGGTGGTGTTGCTAATGATGGCTATTCTAACAGGGGTGAGGTGGAATCTTAGTGTGGTTTTAATTTGCATTTCCTTTATTGCTAGAGATGGTGAGCATTTTTTCATGTGTTTTTTGGCCATTTGAATTTCCTCTTTTGAGAAAGTTCTGTTTAGTTCACTTGCGCATTTCCTTATTGGTTCATTGGTTTTGGGAGAATTTAGTTTAAGTTCCCTATATATTCTGGTTATCAGTCCTTTGTCTGATGTGTAGCTGGCAAATATTTTCTCCCACTCTGTGGGTGTTCTCTTCAGTTGAGAGACCATTTCTTTTGATGAACAGAAGCTCTTTAGTTTTATGAAGTCCCATTTATCTATGCTATCTCTTAGTTGCTGTGCTGCTGGGGTTCCGTTGAGAAAGTTCTTACCTATACTTACTAACTCCAGAGTATTTCCTACTCTTTCCTGTATCAACTTTAGAGTTTGTGGTCTGATATTAAGATCCTTGATCCATTTTGAGTTAATATTGGTATAGGGTGATATAAATGGATCTAGTTTCAGTTTTTGCAGACTGCTAACCAGTTTTCCCAGCAGTTTTTGTTGAAGAGGCTGCTATTTCTCCATCGTATATTTTTAGCGCTTTTGTCAAAGACAAGTTGTTTATAGTCATGTGGTTTCATATCTGGGTCCTCTATTCTGTTCCACTGGTCTTCATGTCTGTTTTTGTGCCAGTACCATGCTGTTTTTATTGTTATTGCTTTGTAATATAGTTTGAAGTCAGGTATTGTGATACCTCCAGCATTGTTCTTTTGACTGAGTATTGCCTTGGCTATTTGTTGCCTCTTGTGTTTCCATATAAATTTAATGATAGATTTTTCAATCTCTTTAATGAATGTCATTGGAATTTTGATGGGAATTACATTAAACATGTAGATTACTTTTGGGAGTATAGACGTTTTTACTATGTTGATTCTACCAATCTGTGAGCAGGGGAGATCTCTCCACTTCCTATAGTCTTCCTCAATCTCATTCTTCAGAAGTTTATAGTTTTCCTTGTAGAGGTCATTCACATCTTTTGTTAGGTTTATACTTAGGTATTTGATTTTTTTTGAGGGTATTGTAAATGGAATTGTTTTCATACATTCTTCTTCAGTTTGTTCATTATTAGTGTATAGCAATGCTAATGATTTTTCTATGTCGATTTTATATCCTGCTACCTTGCTGTAGCTATTGATGATGTCTAGAACCTTCTGAGTAGAATTTTTTGGATCTTTAAGGTATAGGATCATGTTGTCTGCAAATAGGGATATTTTGACAGTTTCTTTACCTATTTGTATTCCTTTTATTCCTTCTTTTTGCCTAATTGCTCTGGCTAGGAATTCCAGTACTATGTTGAATAGGAGTGGAGATAGTGGGCATCCTTGTCTGGTTCCTGATTTTAGAGAGAATGGTTTCAGTTTTTCTCTGTTAAGTATAATGCTGGCTGTAGGTTTGTCATATATAGCTTTTATAATGTTGAGGTACTTTCCTTCTATTCCTAGTTTTCTTAGAGCTTTTATCATGAAATGGTGTTGGATCTTATCAAAGGCTTTTTCTGCATCTATTGAGATGATCAAGTGGTTTTTGTCTTTGCTTCTGTTAATGTGGTTTATTACATTTATTGATTTTTGTATGTTGAACTACCCCTGCATTCCTGAGATGAAGCCTACTTGGTCATGGTGAATAATCTTTTTGATGTGTTGTTGAATTTGGTTTGCCATTATTTTGTTGAGGATTTTTACATCAATGTTCATTAAGGCGATTGGCCTATAGTTCTCCTTTTTGGAGGTGTCTTTGCCTGGTTTTAGGATAAGTGTAATACTGGCTTCATAAAATGTGTTTGGCAGTTTTCCTCCCCTTTCTATTTTGTGGAACAGTTTAAGAAGGGTTGGTATCAGTTCTTCTTTAAAGATCTGATAGATTTCAGCAGAAAATCCATCAGGTCCTGGACTTTTCTTTTTGGGGAGACTCTTGATTGCTGCTTCAATTTCATTTTGTGTTATAGATCTATTCTATTGATATCCTCTTGGTTCAGTTTTGGATGATCATATGTATCTAGAAATCTGTCCATTTCTTTAAGATTTTCAAATTTATTTGAATATAGGTTCTCAAAGTAGTCTCTGATGATTTCCTGGACTTCCATGGTGTTTGTTGTTATCTCCCCTTTTGCATTCCTGATTCTACTAATTTGGGTTTTTTCTCTCCTCATTTTAGTCAGGTTTGCCAGGGGTCTGTCGATCTTGTTTATTTTTTCAAAGAACCAACTTTTTGTTTCATTAATTCTTTGTATGGTTTTTTTGGTTTCTATTTTGTTGATTTCAGCTCTTATTTTTATTATTTCTCTCCTATTTGTTTTGGGATTTGCTTGTTCTTGTTTTTCTAGGAGTTTGAGATGTATCATTAGGTCATTGATTTGGGATCTTTCAGTCTTTTTAATATATGCACTCATGGCTATAAACTTTCCTCTCAGGACTGCCTTTGCTGTGTCCCATAGGTTCCGGTAGGTTGTGTTTTCATTTTCATTCACTTCCAGGAACTTTTTAATTTCCTCTTTTATTTCATCAATGACCATTGTTCATTAAGTAATGAGTTATTTAGTTTCCAGCTGTTTGCATGTTTTTGTCTTTACCTTTGTTGTTGAGTTCTAGTTTTATTGCATTGTGATCAGATAGTATGCATGGTATAATTTCTATTTTCTTATATTTGCTGAGGCTTGTTTTGTGCCCTAGGATATGATCTATTTTGGAGAAGGTTCCATAGGCTGCTGAGAAGAATGTATATTGCGTAGAAGTTGGATGAAATGTTCTGTAGACATCAAGTAGAGTCCATTTGATCTATTGTATATTTTAGATCTTGGATTTCTTTATTGATTTTTTTGTTTGGATGACCTATCTATTAATGATAATGGGATGTTAAAGTCTCCCACAAACACTGTGTTGGAATTAATATATGTTTTTAGGTCTTTCAGGGTATGTTTGATGAAATTGGGTGCGTTGACATTGGGTGCATACAGATTGATGATTATTATTTCCTTTTGGTCTATTTCCCCTTTTATTAGTATGGAATGTCCTTCTTTATCTCGTTTGATCAATGTAGGTTTGAAGTCTACTTTGTCAGAGATAAGTATTGCTACTCCTGCCTGTTTTTGGGGGCCATTGGCTTGGTAAATCTTCTTCCAGACTTTCATCCTAAGCCTATGCTTATTTCTGTCAGTGAGATGGGTCTCCTGTAAGCAACAAATTGTTGGATCTTCCTTTTTAATCCATTTCGTCAAGCGGTGCCTTTTGATGGGTGAATTAAGTCCGTTAACATTAAGTGTTAGTACTGATAGGTATGTGGTGATTCCTGTCATTTAGTTGTCTTAGTTGTTTGAAGGTTTGATTGTATGTACCTAAGTTGAGGTTACTCTCTACTCTCTTGCTTTTTCTTTTCCTGTGGTTTGGTGCTGCCTGTCTTTTCACGGTTAAGTTGGGTTTCACTTTCTGTGTGCAGAATCCCTTGCAGAATCTTTTGTAGTGGTGGCTTTGTGGTCACATATTGTTTTAGTTTCTGCTTATCATGGAAGACTTTTATTGCTCCATCTATTTTGAATGATCGTTTTACCAGGTAGAGTATCCTCGGGTTGAAGTTATTTTCATTCAGTGCCCGGAAGATCTTACCCCATGCTCTTCTTGCTTTTAATGTTTCTGTTGAGAAGTCTGCTGTGATTTTGATGGGTTTACCTTTGTATGTTATTTGTTTTTTCTCTCTTACAGCCTTCAATATTCTTTCCCTAGTTTTGAACTTGTTGTTTTAATGATGATATGTCATGGGGTAGTTCTATTTTGATCTAGTCTGTTTGGTGTCCTGGAGGCCTCTTGCATCTGTATGGGAATATCTTTCTCTAGATTTAGGAAATTTTCTGTTATTATTTTGTTGAATAGATTATGCATTCCCTTCGCTTGCACCTCTTCTCCTTCTTCGATGCCCATGATTCTCAAGTTTGGTCTTGTGATGGAGTGAGTTCTTGCATTTTCTTTTCACAGGTCTTGAGTTGTTTAATTAATAGTTCTTCGGTTTTTCCTTTTATTACCATTTCATCTTCAAGTTCTGAGATTCTGTCTTCTGTTTGTTCTATTCTGCTGGATTGACCTTCCATTTTGTTTTGCAGTTCTTTTTCGTTCTTTTTTCTGAGGTTTTCCATATCCTGGGTGGTTTCCTCTTTAATGTTGTCTATTTTTGTCCTGAGTTCATTTATCTTTTTATTAATCGTGTTCTCTGTTTCACTTTGGTATTTATACAGTGCTTCTATGGTTTCCTTTATTTCTTCTTTTGCTTTTTCAAATTCTCTATTTATTTTTGTTGTCTTGGAATTTCTTGAGTGCCTCCTGTACATTTTTGTTGACCATATTCAGTATCATCTCTATAAAATTCTCATTGAGTACCTGTAGTATGTCTTCTTTTAAATTATTCTTGTGGGCCTCATTGGGTTCTTTGGCATAGTTTATCTTCATTTTGTTCGAGTCTGGATCTGAGTACCTGTTTTCTTCATTCCCCTCTGATTCCTGTACTAATTTTTTGCTGTGGGGAAAATGGTTTCCCTGTTTTTTCTGTCTTCCCATCATTGCCCTTGGTGGTGTTATTGTCCCTGTGCAATTAAGTATTTTCTGTCTTATAATAATAGCACTAATGATATTTAGAATGGAAGGGTGAGAGGGGATGGAAAGCCAAGAAGTTAAAAGAAAAAGGAAAAACAAATAAGTAGAAAGGAAAAAAAACAAAACAAAGAAACAAACAAAACAAGTTTCAAAGATATAAATAGAGAGAGACAGTGTACTAATCAACTGTAAGCTGGAAAGGCATTAGAGAGACAGAGCGAAGATTGAAAATAAAAAATGAAAAGAATAAAGATAAGAGTAAAAATAAAAAATAAGTAAATGAAAGAAAAAATATATAAAAATAAAATAAAATAAAATAAAACAAAATGGAAAATAGTACACAATTGTATATAGTTAACATTCACCAAACACTTAAAATAGTGAATTATAATAGCTTAATGCACATATATGAATATGTTTGTATAGAGTTTTAAAATTTAAAGAAAGTAGGAATATATCTATCTCTCTGATATCCTTTCTTTCCTCTCTCCCCCAAATGTAGGTATGAACAAAGTCTGCTCAGTGGAGACCTCTGGGGGCAGGAAAGGTCAGAGATGGTATATCAGTTTCCTAGCATTGTCATGGCAAAGGACCACAGACTTGGTGGTTTAAACAACAGAAATTTATTTTCTCACCCTTCTGGAGACTGGAAGAAAGAGCTCAAAGTACTGACAGAAGCTAGATATGGTGGTTCATGCCTGTAATCCCAGCACTCTGGAAGCCTTGGCAAAAGGATCATGAGTTGAAGGCCAACCCAGAGAGAGACTCTGTCTCAAACAAACAAAAGAAGACATGAATGTAAAGGGGGAGGGGAGGAGAAAAAGAGAGAGTGATGGGGGCGTGAATAGGATTGAAGTACATTTTTTAAAAAAAGTATGGACAGGGTTTGCTTCTTCTGAGGCCTCTGTCCTTGGATTATAGCTGGCTGTCTTCTCTCTGTTATCTCCATGTCATCTTCCTTCCGTTTGGGGCTGTTGTCTAAATTTCCTCTTCTTATGGACATACCAGTTGTACTGGGTTCAGGCCCACCCTAATAGCCTCATTTTAACCTATTTGCCTCTTTGAAGACCCCATCTCCAAATGCAGCCACATTCTGAGGTACTGGGATTACAACCTCCCCATGTGAATTTTTGAGCAGATGCAATTCAAACTATAACATGAGAAATGGCATTTGAGGTCTCTTATTTACTAATTTACTCACCTTAATTATAGTTCACATTTTTACAAGGAGTATATATTTTCTAATTTAAATAATTCATAAGGGAGAAATATACATACATATGTATATATTAAACAAGGCAGAGATGACCTACAAATGATCATAGATCTCTTGCTGATGAGGTCATTAGACTGTGCTTCTTGTTGGTCTCCATGATTTGGCATTTGTAACCTACACCTATTACTTTCTACAGCAATGTCATAACTAGTACAGTTCTCAGGCACAGGTGTGAAGGAATTTTAACTTTATTCTTCTGTGAATAAACTTCATTTTTTTTTTACAAGTCTCCATTTCCTCAGAGCTTGTGGGAATAGGGTACATGTGATCTCAAGCTAGAAAGGTGGGCAGCTCTTCTGCACCTGGGCCAGAGCATTTGATCATTTCCCAAGGATCATATCCCATATGTAGTTTCATTCTTACCTGGCCACTTCACTTTGGTCCCTACTGCATCATTTTGGTCCTGTCCCTAAGGACTCTTAAGTTTGGGCTCTGGAGCTATACTCTCTAAGCTAGAATGTGAAGTCTAATCACTACTGGCTGCATGCCTTGACCACTTCAGTTAACCTGTTTGTGCCTCAGTTTCCTCATCTATAAATTAGAGCTACGAATAAAAGTAGTACTCACTTCATGTCATTATTGGGAGAGCTGAATGAGTTAATGTGTTTAAGAAATGTATGAAATGGTGCCTGCCTCATGGTAAGAGCTGTATAGTGTGAGTGGTTCCGGTGATTGGTCCTAGCAGTAGGGCTATTATTGTTATATCATGTACTTCATTGGAACTTTTTTTGGAAGCACATAAAATATTCAACTTACCTTTTCTACCTGCAGGGTACTTCACTGAGTATCACAGACTCATGTACTAGACTCATGAATTCTTCTATGTCAGGCTGGAAATGCAGATTGTGGGCCTGGGGTAGAGATGTGAGACTCTTCTGGCTCCCTATATTTCCCTTAAGAAGTGGAGGACTAAAAATCTCTGTCCTGGATGCCCAAATCTTTGTTTTATCACATGTGTGGCAGGGTACCTTCACGGTGACTTCTTCTCGGCCCCACCACCATCAGCTTCTTTTCCTTCTTTCTTTTGCCTCCCTTCCTCACTAAACTGCTTTATTTTGAGGCTCATATGCCAAGGACTGACTCAGTCATTTGTTTCTTCTGAGTCACTCACAAGGGAGTAGATACAAGGTACACTGGCTGCTTCAAGGACTCACACTGGTGACAGTGGGGAAGGAAAACCACCTGAATAAATTCATCAAGCCTTTCCCCAGTGACACTGCAGAAACTTTATAAAGGTCCTTCCAGTATCCAAGAACGAGCTGCATCTCCTTTGATTCATCACCCAATCTCCAGGCCTGACACATGGTCCAGGGAACATTTGGGAAGTAATTGTTATGAGCAGTAACATCCGAGTGATGCAATCATTTACCTCCCAAGAGCCACAGTAATTACCCTTGGCTATTTGAGGTTTTTTTCAGTCATTCAGAGGAAAAAAAATGTTCAAGACTGAGAGGAAAACCACAATAAAGTATTTGGATAGTTAATATTCAAGTTTGAATGCTTTTGTAAATTAATGAAGGTGAAGTCTATCCCATGTGAATAAAAATCTTGGAGCCATGTTAATTAATGAGTCTTGAATTAATTTTCATAAATTTTTCTGATTCCATCACATATCCTAAACTTAACTATAAAAGTCAAGCTATAGCTTAAAGTTAGGGTTCAAGGCTGAATAAAGCAGATGTGTATAGTTAAAGACTCAACAACAGATGGTAAGAACAGCAAAGTGTTGAAAACTGGAGGAAGAAAATCCTTAAAAATAAATGGATCTTTAAAATAGACAAAATACAACAAGAGTAAAAAGAGCTCTCATCATTACCAGATAGTGGAGCCTTTTACATGCGATGCCACAGCGGCATCTACAAAAGTCCTAAGTATAGATGTGAAGGAAAGATCCGATGGGGAGAAAGAGAACACTGGCACAGTTATAAAAAGTTTTAATTGTAAATCGTAATTATCATATGAAATGAAACCCAAAAACATTATCCTCAGATTTAAAAATGTTTGTGCAGGAAATGTTCAGAGGGAAAATGATAAGAAAAAGAAAATGATCAAGAGGAGAAATGTTTCAGGAAAGCTAGAATAAGTAGCAATTTCCTAAATTTAGCTATGACACTGGTCTTCCCTAAAGTCACTGCATTTGTCTAATAAAGACCATTTGCCAGGAAGGGTAATTTCAGAATTACAGTATACTAGAGTTTAAATGTCCTTTGTGATCTTATGGTCCAATGAATTCATTTGACATGCAAGGCATGGGAACTCAGAGAAGCTGGGGAGGTGAGCTCTCCAAGGTCTCAAGCCTAGGGAGAGGCGGAATCTGGAACTCAAGTCAGGTTTTTTGGTTCTTACTCCAGGGCTGAGATGCAGCCACCTGATCCTCTCAGATCACTGACTACTCCCTTCTCAATCCACAGATAAGCATCGATCATCTAGAACCTTCCAATCAAACTTCATTCCCCAGGATTATACCATGGCTTAGGAGGCCCCTAGGCTGGGAGCAGAGAGAAATTCAGACCTACCTTGGCAAACACAAGCACTAAAGTCAATCAACTAAAGTCAGCACAGAATGCTTATTTAAGTTATGCTGGGAAAGGTGAAAATTTAACCATAATTCACGAATGTGTTAACTGTTTTTCTCTTCCACAGATACTAATTTATTCTGAAGGGAATGCTGCATTTCCAAATGCTACTTTTACTTTAAAGAAATTCAAACTTTAAGACAAAAGTTGAATGCTATATTGTGATTGCTTCAATAGTTAAGAATAACAGCTGTCGTGAATTTGAAAAGTCATTAGCAATAATTGGCCAAGGTAAAGGGGAGTCTGTCTCTCATCAGGCATGCATTTTACATGAGTTGGTGCTTCCTAATCTCTTCCTGGGGAAAGACACCGAGCCTAACTGGGTGCTGCCAAGATTGGCTTTGCCCATGGGAGCTGATGGATTCCCAAGCCTTCAGGGAGTGAGATATAAATCCTACAACTCCTTTACTTCGCATACCTCAGTTGTTCCCTACTGCTCCTCCTCCATGTCTTTGCCCCATCCAGCCTCTTTTATTTATCCACTTATTCAACTTATATTTCCTGTGCTAAGAAGAAAAGTTAACTGCCTAGCAAGGAAGGTACTGGTATAGGGAAAACACAGTGGAGAGCAGGAATTGCCAGTCCTCTCTACTCTCCTGAAGCTTAGAAAAGAAAAATTAGACAAGAAATCACAAATGAATGAACAATAAAGTGTGCAATGTAATTCAGAGGAGAGGGAATAAGAGATTACCAGAGGAGACTTTGACAAAGGTAACCTATAAGCTAAGATAGGAAAGATGAGTTGGTATTAGCTGCGTAAAGATGGCTAAAAAGAGAGATCCAGGCTGAGAGAACACCATGTTTAAAACCCTGTTTGTGAAAGAAAGTATAGCAGTAGGACAAGGGAACAAGAGGTGATTGTGGTAGCCAGAGCACAGAAAGGGCAGAGGGGTATGATAGGACTTTGGTCTTGAAGCAGTAGGAAAACCATTGGAGGTTTTAAATGAGGATGACATAATTACATAGGAATTTCAAAAGGTCACTGCATCTGTGAGGGCTTGAGCAGAAAAGCAGATATAGAAGTGTGTATGGGTGGGTGTGTGGGTGGATGGGTGCACACACAAGCACATGCATCCTCAAACCCCTATGAGGCCTGGCAAACCTGGGTTGCAGGACACCAGTCCTGTCCTCCTGGATTCCGAGGTCTTATGATCTAATTAATTAACTTTTAATCATTTCAGCTTAGTTCCTTGTGGGTGTACTGATGCCATTAGAGTAGTAAATAAATTGGAGAATCCTTGCTCCTGCTTATCACAATTCTCACCTGGAATGAACAACATAAAATGAGTAGCAACCAATCAATGACCTGTGCTGTTCTTGTTGACCAATGTCATCTTAACAATAGTTTTGCTGTAAGCGTCTTCTTGCTCCTTTTAATCTATAAAACCAGAGTATTTGTTCTGGCCCACTAGATTCCATGATTCCTCACTTCCACTTGAATAAGCTTTTATCTCACAGTCAGTGTGCCTCAACTTGCCTTTGAGTTTGACAACATGCATTTGTCACAGGGCAACAACCTTGTGCCATTGTGGTTGCTGTTTAAGCAGTCTCTGTAAGGCTAATGTCTTCAAATCTGATTGTGTGATATTGGAGCTTGAAGTCCATAGGGCAGGCAGGAAGACAGCAAAGGGAGGTAGACATGAAGTACGAAGAACAGGACAAACTAGGACCAGTTCTCACTGCCTCCCTTGTTTGCATAGTTTTTCTGCAGAGAACTCTGGCTTCCATCATCACACAGATAAAAACATGACAGGCCAAGGAGTCAGAGAAGCTGGAGGCAAATCCAGGGGAAGGTAGGGCAGTTGCTGTCCCAACTTGAGCTACAAAATGACTGTTCCTGCCCTTCCATCTTTCCATTCTCACACATAAACATCTCTCATGTCCACTCTAATATTCAGGAAAGGGGCTCTGGGGAACATGGTTCAGTCTAACCACTTTGACACTCTACAAGCCATCCAGAGAGCCTGGCTGCCATGGAGAAGGGGTGCACAAGCCTTCTACACAACTCTTTGCCAAATCCCACCCTTGCCTCTTGGGTCCAAGTTCCCTGTGCTTCTGGAGATATAAGGAAATGTTTAGAATTCCCTTTGCCAATTGGCAAAGGTTGAAAAACAGCAGCTGATAACATTACAAGTCCATCTGGCAGTAATGCAAACCTTCACCACCACAATTAGAGCAAGTAGAGGTAAGAAGAGACTCACTGGCTGGCCAAATCAAATAAAAAGTGATAGGCTTCTGAAGATAATACCACACTCCACATTCCATGCTGAGGAAATAAAGAGTCTGATGTCGCACAATCCCTGGTTCATCTGTTGAGGTAGAGAGGGTGTTCTCTGCCTTGTACCTGAGAACCGCAAGCCACCCACTTCACATCTAAGATCTGACGCATTTTGGCTCCTACTTTTCTCAGAGTGTTGGGAAGCCAGGACTGAAGTGAGAAGTTCTGTGACGTAAAATGGAATTAGGGAATAAAGGTATATTGGTAATAAAGTAGCTCAGTGGTTCCCGTCCCTGACTGTACCTGAGAAGCATTTCTTGTGCCCAAGCCCCACGGAGGTTTTTGAGGTGGGGCCAAAGCATAACTGCTTGGTTAGTTAAGTTCCCTAGGTGATTTTGATGTGCAACCTGGTCTACAACCAGGGGTGTAGGCTAATCCTTTTGTTTTCAGAGAATGAACTAAGTTGTAGAGAAGTCAGGTGTGCTGTCCAGCAGTACACACAAAGAATGGAGCCCAAGTCCCCTGAATCTTTAATTCATTCCTTTCCCCTCTGTACCTGTAATACCTCCTGTTAAAATAATAAGACACAGACATTAAAGACATTTTTCTTTTGATAATGTGATGATTTTGAAAATACATGTCATTTTTAGAAGACAAGGCAGTATTTGGTGCCTAGTGTTTGGTTATTCACTCACACTTGTAAAGCATGTAGACAAACATATGTAACCTACAGTCTAACCCTTTCTGGCAATCTGATTCTTTCAGTTTACCTTATCCATAGTTGAGAAAGGAAAAGGAAAAAAGACAAGGCTAGAAATGTATTATTCAGTGGAATTCACTTTAGAATTACTCTATAAATTACAGAAGAGCCTTAATGGCCAATAGCTAGGTCCCTAAAAATGGAGTCATCTTAACTACAATAAGGTCCCATGATTGGTCTAAAATAGACGTGAACCAGGAATCTCCATGACAGTGTTCTTTAAGAAGAAAGAAGAGGGAAGGAGGGAGGAAAAGAGGGAGAGATGGTGAGTTGGATTAAGACAACTTTTGCAATTAAGCAAAGAAACATTCAATAACTATAATACATTATTTCTTTTTAAAAATTAAATTATTTGGATATTTCCAGTCTGTAACTTTAATATGATATGCCAGGATCTACTTTCACTACTTCTTCATTCAAAATAAACCAATTTTAATGAAAAGTTGTGTTATTCCTTCTATAAAAGATGAAGCATGCTCATTTTAAAGAATTCAGCATAAAGAAAAAAGTAAAATCATCTTCCAAATCCCAAATCCCAAATCCCAGCATCAAAAATAGTGTTAGGCATTAGGTAAACATCCCTTCAAAATCCTTCAAATAATATGTGTACCTGCATGTGTGTATATACATATACATAAATAAATAAATATATACATATACTGTATATGAGAGAAATAAGCTGGTTAGATTGATAGACTATAGAATAGAATCATACTCTAATGCCTTTTTAATTCAAAAATATATATTCAGATCAATTTTACTTAGATACAGAAGTAAAGCTAACTGAACCAACTCTGTTAGCTTAGAGGAATTCTGGCCCTCATAGAAATATTCTTTACTATCCCACACACTGTTTCCTCAAATATGCATTAACAAAAGATACTGTAAAAATCACTGGTGTTATACTTTTGTTAGTTAATGCTTCCATTTAATGTAGTATCAATCAATTCAGTGCTATGAAAGTAGAAGGTATTAATGCTCTGTCTCCCATTTTCTATCTCCAACCTCCCAATTTTTACAGTGCCTTTTCTTTCAGCCATTCAGTCAGTATTTATTTAGAATCTACTTTGTGCAAGGTTCATCCAAGTTTCTGACAGGGCGATAGCTTTTAAACTGTGGACTCAGCAGATAAAATTCTCACCCATAACAGTTCTTACAGAGAGGGAGAAAAAAGACTACTTTGACATTGTGCTAATTCTGTCCCTTAACCATAAGCTTTGTAATTGTTCAGTATTATTTCTATGTTTGAATTCTTTCCATGCATATATATAAGAAGTCTGGCAGACTAGAGATAACCAAACTCACTCTTATGAAAATGAGACGATCCTATATATTCATTTCCTTCCCTGAAAATCAGCCCATCCTTCACATACCTTCTTCCTTCACTTCTCCCTGGCATGCCTGTCCATTTCTCCATATAGAGATAAAATTCTCTCCTTTCAAACCCACAGGGAAGGCTTCCCCATCATACTGCTCACAGGCTGCCAGGCTGCTTTTGGGAAGTAGGGAGGGGTCAGGGTGGCAGTTCAAGGTTCAGGCTCTCTGCTGCTTCTCTGCACAATTTCCTTGACTGCTGGTTTTAGAAGTATGTGACATTAGGTTCTGTTCTTTTTCTGGTTTAGTTGCTGCTGATAAAAGTTTTGACTGGTTTCACTATTTTGATGTTGTAAGTGTTCACTTTATCAAGTACTAGTAAGCTAAAGAAATGTGAGAATCAGTCCTCTCTTATCTTTAAGATAGAAAATGTCTAATTCTTTAAAATACTGTCATGAACACAAATCCCTGGTGTAAAAATAAGCTATAATGTGTTTTCTGGAGAGAAGTGGACAGATGTGTCAACAAAAGTTCCTTTGTCTGCTTCATGTTGCATTAATTCTTCAAGAATAATTTTTGACTCAGTCTCTTAAGCTTTCTGAGCCCTGGCTTATTCTACTGAAGAGCTTTGAAGCATGTGGGAGCATCATTGTCAGTTGTTGAGGTCAGTCGTTCACAGCCTTGTTGTTGCAACACACTCCATCCTTTATAAGGTATCATAATGACATTGTTCTGGAAATATACAAATGATTTGATATATGTGAGATGTTGCCCAAGGGAGAAGGCATAGAATGAAAAGAGTTAGACAAAGCAACCTTCCAGGTCTCTTCCAAATGAGTGTCTATGGCAGTTTGGGGTTTTCAAATGTTTCTAACAATGAAGAAACATTATCTAAATAAATTTTAAAAACAACACAGAAAAGTTTCTGAAGAGCTGAATTTTTAAAAGGATGCACATAATAGAGCAAGAAGGATAAGCAGAAATAAACATAAATATCCAAGTCAGAAAAAATAATTTTTAGATAGACAAACCCTGAGAAAGACTGGAGTGTTAGGAAATATCCTGACAACAACCACCACTACAATGAGCAGTTTGACTTGGAGTGGCAAGAAGAATTATATATCTGTGAAGTTCTCAGAGGAAGCAGATGGCTTCACTAAAGATATTTGAGGATATTTTAATTAAAAAGTCTATTTTGAAAAGTATGGGTAGAATATGGGAGAAGTAACAGAGATGGATAAGCTGGGACTTGATAAGAGTAATTTTGGGGGGAAGGAACACATAACAGAAGCAATGAGAATGGTGGCTCTCAGTGGGTTACCCCAGGTAACCCATGGTACAGAACAGGAAGTGAGCCAATCCCACTCTTGCTGCTCTGCCACCTCTTGGTGCAGAGCAGCAAGAGTTATTAGATGAACCCAACCAGAAACCAGAAGATAAGGGTCCAGTCTATCCAGAATAGCCTCATGGGGCTCAGACCAGGGTGGAGAAATATGGTGTTTCTATAGAGACAAATAGAATAAATATATTTGTCATGAATGAACCAGGAGGGTGCAGAGCTACTTATGACCTCAAGAGGTTGAATGGTTGTAGTAGTTGACATTAGAAAACATGTGAGGGAGGCAGGCAAGATGGCAGATTAGAAACTTCCTCCATTTGACTCCATGAATGAGAGAGAGAGAGAGAGAGAGAGAGAGAGAGAGATAGAGAGAGTGAGGGAGGGAGGGAGGGAGAAAGAGTATCACAAATCATGAAAAAGAGGTGACAGGACATCTGAAAAGCACAGAGAAACAGAAAGGCAACAGAGAAAAGAAGGAAATAGTCTACAGCTCCAATCCCACTACGTGGGGATATGGAGTGGAGAGCTCAATTCACAACCACAAGGTAGCCAAATAACTTGTGACAAACTGGCAGACCCAGCTTCTAGGCAAGTCCAAACTTCCCACAAGCCTTAAACCCAATGTAAGGATTTGGTGTAAGAGTGACTTCTCCTGCAGGGCAGGCTAACACTAGAGGAGAAATACATTTTGTCACTCCCCATATCTCAGAGTGCTACCAGGTGCCATCTTGAGAGGGGACCTATTGTGTGAGACTAAGATACTCTGGGTACCTGAAAACAAGCTACAGTGATGGCTCAGGGAGCCTGGAGATACCCTGCCACAGTGGGTAGGAGACAGCCATGAGTGAGGTCTTCCTCCTCCTCCTCCTCCTTCTCCTCCTCCTCTTCCTTCTCCTCCTCCTCCTCCTTGAACTGCTGAGAAGTTTCAACAGTAGGGAGTTAGGGCAGTGAAAGGCAGAGTATTTGGTGGCCCCCACCTTCTCTCTGGCAAGGAAACATAACCATCACCTGAGGATTACTGTGGAAACAGAGCTCCTAGCCAATGGCTGCCAGAGTGCTCATTCTCCACATCCTAACTATGTGTGATTTGTTACTGATGAAGACTTTGAACTCCAAGCCCTAGTTCCATAGATCATGAGATTTTCCCAGCCTCCTCCTTCCCACATGGTGGTTAACTGGTGTGTGGAGTCTGAAAGTGCTGAGACCTAAGTAGAGCTCCTGAATCCCTCAGTTCTCCCCCAAATTGGGGGGGAGGGAGGGTTATGGAGCAAGTGGGATACTGTCTGACCCACAGTCTGCAAAGATCTTTGTGGCCAAAAGTGGCTCCCAGGACACAAAGAAGAGAAGCTTCTAAAGTGAAAGTAGCACTTAAGTGGACAATTGACTCAACTAACTCTGCCCTTGACCCACATATGGTACCTACATGTACACTTGGAATTTCAAGAGACTCCAGCTAGTTTTCTTCTCTCCAAGTGTGCTGGAACACAGGGTGGTGCCTTGAGCACATGGGAGAATGTTTGGCTACTGAACTGTGCCCCTGTCCAATGGTGAGAAGCCACACATCAACCTTCCCATGACTCTCCTGAATATGGAGAATATGTCAACTGAAAGACTGCAAGTGATTAAAACCTCCAACCAATGACTGGCCCTCAGATATATAAATCCCAATGCACAAACATAAGAACTATGATAAAACAAGGCAACATGACTCCTCCAAAAGTCAACACCACCACAATAACAGACTCTAATGATCATGAAGTGGATGAAATCTCTGACAAAAAAAAATCAAAAGAATAGTTATAATAATGATTCACAAAATTAAAGAAGACACAAATGAACTCCCAGAGAAGACAAACAGCTAAATGAAATAAGGAAGACCATGCAGGACATGAAAAAAGAATTCAATAAAGATATGGAAATCCTGAAAAAAAATCCAATTGAATTTCTGGAAATTAAAAGCTCAATAAGTCAAATAAAATAAGTCAGTTAAAAGCCTTGGCAAAAGTTATGGAAACAGCCAAGATGCCCCACTACTGATGAATGGATTAAGAAAATGTGGTATTTATACACAATGGAATTTTATGCAGCCACGAAGAAGAATGAAATCTTATCATTCGCAAGTAAATGGATGGAACTGGAGAACATCATTCTGAGCGAGGTTAGCCAGGCTCACAAGACCAAAAATCGTATGTTCTCCCTCATATTCGGACTTTAGATCAAGGGTAAACACAACAAGGGAACTGGACTTTGATCACATGATAAATCAACAGCACACAAGGGAGGTATGAGGATAGGTAAGACACCTAAAAAACAAGATAGCATTTGTTGCCCTCAATGCAGAGAAACTAATGCAGATACTTTAAAGCAACAGAGGCCAATAGGAGAAGGGGACCAGGAACTAGAGAAAAAGTTAGTTTGAGAAGAATTAATTTAGAATGTAACACATATGTACAGGAAAGCAATGCGAGTCAACTCCCTGTATAGCTATCCTTATCTCAACTGGCAAAAACCCTTGTTCCTTCCTATTATTGCTTATACTCTCTCTTCAACAAAATTAGAGATAAGGGCAAAATAGTTTCTGCCTGGTAGCAAGGGGGTAGGGGGGAGAAAAGACCCAAACATTGTATGCACACATTAATAAAAGAAAAAAAACCTTGCAATAGACTAAATCAAGTAGAAGACAGACTATCAATGCTTGAAGAAAAGAAAGATGAATTAGAATATTCAGACAATGATAAGGGAAAAAAAGTAGGAACAGAACAAAGACTTCTGGGACACCATTAAAAGATCAAACCTACGAATGATGGGCATAGAAGGAGACAGGATGCAAGCTAAAGGCATTAAAAACATTCAGTAATGTAATAGCAGAAAACCCCAAATCTTGGGAAAGAGATAGTCATCCAGGTAAAGGAGGCTTTAGAACACCAAACAAGACCGAAAAAGAACTTCTCCATATCATTTTAGTTAATTGTGGGGAGTGGATTAAAGCCTATGAGAACTGGACACAAGCAAGGCAAGATGCAGTTAATTGCTTTTACCTGCAAGCCAAGATAGGCACAGCCCTCCACCATGAAACACAAAAAGGCAGAACAGCTGTGTCTCCTAAGCTGTGTTCAGAGAAGTAGGAACGCAGGTTTCTCCTGTTACAATGTCACTCCCCTCCCCTATGTCTCCACCCTGTTTAAAGAAAAGAGGTTTTAAGCAAGATTTTAAAGAACACTTGAGAAGCAAGGTTTTAAAGAACTGCAAGGAGTAGGACTTAAAGAATCAAGATAGAGAAAAAGAAGAAATGAGGGTTGTATGTCTCCAGCCGAGCATACAACACACTTGCCCCCAAATTTCTTTCTGTCTGTTTATCCCATATCTTTTCTAAAATCTTCAGTCACCTCCAATTAAGCCCAGTTAGATCCAGTAATAACCAAGGAGCAAGAGAGAAAACCTCGCTCCGGCAAGGGAGGGAGCACAAGAAACAGCACCCCCCTTCAGTTAATACAATCAAGTAAAGAATTGAAAGCTGCAAGAGAGAAATGCCAAGTTACACGTAAAGGAAAACTCATTGGAAGAGTAACAGATTTCTCAACAGAAACTCTCAAAGCAAGGGGGGTATAGAATGATGTACTTCAAGTCCTGGAAGAAAAAAACTGTCAACCTCAGTTATTGTATTCAGCAAAATTATTCTTCATAATTGAAGGAAAAGTAAAAACCTTCCACGATGAAGAAAAACCAACAGAATTCATGATCATTACATGAGCATTGCAGAAGATAGTTAAAGGAATCCTACCCACAGAAGAGAAAGATAAACACAACCATGAAAGTACAGGAAATACTAAATCTCAGTAGACAAGTAAACAAGCAAATGTGGATTAGGACAGAATCAAGTACTACAAAAACAACAAAATGGTGGGAATCACTATATGCCTTTCAATAATAACCCTGTTAATGGCCTTAATTCTCCAATCAAAAAAGAATGAAATTATGTTGTTTGCAACATAATTTAAACATAGGTGATGTTTAGCCAGGCTAAAAAAGGTCAAAGTTCATATGCTTTTCCTCCTATATGGGGAAGCTACACCTATAAATGTACACATAAACACATACTTTTATTCATATATCTATATTTATATACATACTGACAGAGAGAACAAGATTGTATTAGTGGGTTTGTCTGAGGGGACTAAGTGAGGCAGGAGAAGGAAAGACAATGGAGAATGTTAAGAGAATGAAAAATATTAAAACATCCCATTTATACAGGAATATAATGTAATGCACTGTAAGCTGGTGAATGGTAGGGGAGCAGGGGATAAAGGGCAAGTAACAGGGAGTAATCTGCTTAAAGCACAATATACAAATGTCTGAACTGCCAAGGCAAAACCCCCTTGGACTATCAATATACACTTTTACAAATGAAAGACAGGAAGGTAAAACAGGTCTTTTCCTGGGGTGGGTACCAGGGGATGGGGGAGGGCTTGAACAGAGGGTGAATGAGGACAAAAGGTGGATGTATTTTGTATTCATATGTGAAAAATAGAATAATGAAGCCTGTTGAAATTTTTCTAAGAGGGCGAGGGAGAATGAGAGAAAACAATGGAGAAGTTGAATCTAACTAAGCTATATTGTAAGCACATATGTAAATACCACAATGTATCCGCCTGTAGAACTAGTATATGCTAATAAAAGTTAAAAAAAACACAGACTGGCAGGTTGTATTAAAAAACAAGACTCAACCATTTGTTTACTACAAGAAATAAAACTTACTGGCAAAGACAAACACAGGCTTAAAGGAAAAGGACAGAAAAAGATATTCCAAGCAAATAGAGCCCCAAAGCAAGCAAGAGTAGCTATAGTCATATTTAACAAAGCAAACTTCAAACCAAAATTAGTCAGAAGAGACAAAGAGCCATGTATAGTGGCTCACACCTGTAAACCCACCTACTGGGGGTGAGGGAATACAGAGAGCATTGCAACTCAAAGCCAGCCTGGGCAAAAAAAAGTAACACCCCATCTCAGTCAATAAGCTGAGCACAGTGGTTCATGTCTGTGGTTCCAACTATAAGGGAGGCTGTAGGTAGGAGGATCATGGTCTAAGGCCAGCCCAGGACAAAAACTTGAGACAATACCTGAAAAAAAAAGAAAAGAAAAGAAAAGAAAAAAAAAAAAGTGTTGCTGGGGCCATGACTTAAGTGGTAGGTGCCTGCATAGCAAGTATGAGGCCCCCTGAGTTCAAACTATCAAAAAAGGAAGAAACAAAAATGATCACTTCATATTGATTGAGGGAACAATGAAATAATAATAATAAAAGTTTACTATAAAAAAGTATGCATGTTACTCAGAGTCTCAAAAAGCTCATGTTTGCTGCATCTCTTAATTCATCACTTTCTTTTTTGCCCTATGTAAACTTGTTTTGTTCACTGTGTCCCTTCACATAAACACACTCTATGATGTATGTGCAAAAAATGAAATTGCCTAACGGTGCCATTCTCAGAACACATCACTGTTAAGTGATGCATGACTGTATGTACATACATGCTGCACTAATTTAGAAAGACATCAGAAACAGCTATAGCACAGAGCATGTAGATGGAGGAAAGCTTTCCACAGTATCCATAAAGAATCAATATTGCAAGAAGGTTCTCTGCACTAGGGTGTAAGCAAAGGCTAAGCCCTTACTATGAAGGAGACATTTGATGGCATTTCTCTGATATGCTCTGGAGGGAACCAGACCCAGAATGGTCCTTTTATCTTGAACTAGCCCTGCCTCTAGACTTCAGATTCCAGCTCCTGTGAATAGCTCTTCACCTCTCAGGGTAACCCCTGTTGCCAGTATTTCTGGTGCCAACCATGATAAGAGCTGCTGGCAGAAATGCAGAAACCCCCCAGATAACCCTGCATACCTCAGGATTCTCTCTGGGTGGCCCCATAGGTCAATCATGACAAAGAAGCCAAATGACAGACTTTAAAATGACCTCAAATGGAGGGAGGGGCAAATGAAAGCAAACACTATGTAATAAAGTTTCACAAAGCTAATCTATCACATGCTAAATATTGCCCAAAGTAAAAGCAAAGAACAGACCTGCCACATGTGTTGCCACGGGTGGCATTACAGTGTCTGCACAGAGAAAAGTGATGGTCCTCTGGCATCCTGACATAGTAAGCACTCACTCATCAGAAGTGCTGTCTGTCTATACATGAGACATCTATGATAAAACAGTGGCAAATCAGTTTCTACCTGGGAGAGTGCTCAGCAGACTGGTAAGCCTAGAAAATTCATCAAGATGAGAAACCATAAAAGCAAACAGGGACTCTGGAGACAAGAAAATCTTAAAGGGACTCACAGGAGTTGAAGAAGGCAGAACTCAGCAATACAAGGTTGCAAGGAAACTGATTTTAAGATTAGTGTAAGGGGAAAAAGTCCTTGCCAATCACAGATGTTCCAAAATCGTTGGCATCTCTATGAGGTCAGGTCACTAGAGTGTGACTGTAAGACAGGGGCTAGGTGACATCTGGCCAGGAGGCTGCAATTTATCCCTGCAATGTCTTTGCTGCCTTCCACATCCACTCTTGTGATCCCAAAAATTCTGAGCTGAGGTGAAAGATAAGGAGATGGCCTTATTTCCATCTTTGCTTTTCTCCTAGAAATTGATTGAACAGTCTACTCCAAAGTGACCATTAAGTAATAATAACAATCCCTTGCGTTTAGCTAGCTATTTAAACCTTGGAAAGGACAGTAACAAGAAAAGCAAAGAGTAACTAACTTCCTTTCATAACTGGGTTGAGTGTGACTCCACCAATACTTACCAGTGTCACCCTAGGCAGTCATGGAAGCTTTAACTTCCTTCTTCCGAAAGCAGTTCTATCCACTGAGGTTGGCTGCTGAGGGATTGGCTAAACAACTATGCAGTTTTTATATATGTGTATATGCAAATGTGAATAAACAGTGAGCACCTCTTACCCCTGCAGCCTGGTGTCATCACACAAACGTTCATTTGCACTCTCAGTGATCCGAGGTTTGGGAAAGCCCAAACCCAAACCACCACATCTGCATTCAAATTAAGTCTACTTACCTACTCCCTTAGCTGGAGGAATCGCAGGGAACAGGGACATCTTCTGGTGATGGGATTTAATTCTATATCTTGAAATAGAATCAGCTTTCACCTCTAATTTTGGTCACTCCCTCAGCTGTTGTTGTTCATACAGAATGATCCTTTGACTTTCTTTTTTCCCAACTAGCCCTCTCCAGGGCTGTTGGAGACCTGTGGATCTAGATTTCAATGTTGCTACTACAGACAATTGATTGGGGGGGAAGCAAAGCAGGTGTTTAAAAAAGATTACCTAATGGCCTGAAAGAAACACTATTAACTGCAAAAGAGGAAATAAGGAACCAGTGTTTAGAAAAACATCAAATAAGTAGTTTGTTGTGTATGTCTGGATGTTTATTGCTCTGAAAACTAAGGTGGTGGCAGTTGCATATGTGTGTTAGTGACCAGGGACTGGAACTTTGCAGAGGCTGTGGGGCTTCCAAAAGTTGTCACTTGTTTATGGAGGGAGTATAAGCTCTGAGTGGGGTGCTTATTTCTGCCACTAGCTATCAGATTTTTTCTAAAGATGGAAAAGTCTACATGTATGGTGACAAGTTCCAATTTTATCCTTTCCTGATAATGTCTTTGCTTTCCTTGTGTTTAATGTGCATCAATATAGGTGCATTCATCTTAGTATTTGGAGCCAAGATTCACAAGATTCACCCTCTGCACCAACTTCATGTTGGTCTCAGGCAACAGTCTCAGAGGGAAGTCTGTTTGGGAAGGAGGAGAGAGGGCAGGCACAGCTGCAGCTTGATTTTGCCCACTGGTGTGTTGTGTGTCCATCCTTGATTTCAACAGTTAGATGAGTCCATGTAGTTCATAGAGCAGAATGTAACCGTAACTCAGGCTTCATGAAAATAACTAAAACTGAATCTTGTGGTAAAACTATACACAGTTGTCTATAGCTGTATTGATGTTGTTACATGCTGTTCATAATTAATTGTATTGATTTATATTGAATCATGTCCTGTTGTGTGGTAGATTTTAATGCAAGTCCTCAGGTCTTTCTCTCTTAAAAGCTGGTGACCACCTTTATTTAACACAGCTCTGGGGTGATTTGTGTCCTCTCCTGCATGTCTCGTAGACCTTTACCCCACACCACCATTGCTAGGGGGCCTACCTTATTTTTTCTTTTGCTCCTGGACCCTCACAGCTAATTCTCAGTCTTTGCTTGTACACTTGTTCAGAGAATCATCTTCCAGTATTGAGTCTTTATTTATTGATGTTTGTGGAAAGCCTTGGTTCCTCCTTTCTGATGAGTAGTGTGTGTGTGTGTGTGTGTGTGTTGGGAGAGCCTGTTAAGCCCTCTTTCTTAGGAAACATTACTGTCCTCTAGACTCAACCTTGTGTGAAACACAGATGCTGTGACCTTTCCAATGCAATGACACTAAAGATCTCCCCAGCAGTTGAAGCACAAGGGAGATAGCTCATTGCATTTGGGCTGCACCATCTCATGGCCTCTCCACAGATCAAGAGCACGACCACATTGTTCTTTGCTAAGGCATGCTTCATTCTTACTGTGACATTGGTTGCAGTCCACATTGGATAGGGAGGTAGACCACGCACTACAAGGATCCCCAGATATGGAACAGTGAGTGTAGCCAGCACTAAACCTCCCAGCTTACTTTGTTTTCTGATTCCAGGCAGCCTCCAAAACTAGAGTTGTTCCACTTGCTCTACATGAAATGAGTACTCCAAAAAAGTTGTGTTTAGATCAATTTTCAGCAAACTGATTCATGCTTACTAATCATCTCAAACCACTTACTATTTAAAGGAATTTTTGAGAGTCCTTTTTTATTATTCCAATACAGTTGGCAAAGCCATATCTTTTGATCTCAAACCAAGCAGTTTTAGATCAAATTGGGTCGATTTATAAAAAAATCCCTGGTGGTTCTTAGATGATGTGATCTGTAAATTCTGCTAATTTTTCAAATTTTGTGTCTTTAATGATAGTTTTTGTCAACTTATGTGGTAATCTTTTCAATGTTAATGACAATCATGTGTCTGTATCATCTAGAGGACCACATTTTAGCCAGGTATCAGTATGAGACTTCAGTGGGTTCTCAGTCCTGTTGGTAACTTAGTCATCATCAAAATGACATCTTTAAGTCTTTATACGGTATATCTGGCAGTCTTTTGATTGACAACATTCATCTTGTCCTCCTTTTATACTGTGTTGGCCTGTCGCCAAGTACAGCAGTAAAACTTCTCATTTGCCATGGTAGTTCACAGTTAAATGACAATTTTTAGAACAAGAGTTTAGTTTCTGAGAGTAGCTATTATATCAATTTGCCTTCATTGAAACGGCATAGTATATCAGAGTCACATTCTATGTTAAGTGTCACAATCTAATGATAAATAATGATAAAGAACAGAAAGGGGCATATTAGGTAATTGATTTCTACTCAGTGAAGTCATGGTAGGCTGAACAAATAGAAGTTTTACAGAAATTTGGAAGAATAAAAGTGATTGGAGAATTAAGTCGTAACTGGGTCCTGGTCCTATAGTACCCAACTCACCTTGCTGGCAGGTGTTTTCTTTAGGTTTCATCTTGGTACATACCAACTTGGAATAATTCAGCAGCATAAAACGGAGCATAAAACACAAAATGACTCTATTTTTTTTTGGCGGTGGTGGTACTTGGATTTGAACTCAGGGCCTTGTATTTGCTAGGCAGTGCTCTACCACTTGAGCTATAACGCCAGCCCAAAATGGCTCGTTTTGCTGGGATAAGTCACATAGGTTAGGGTACACTTGGCTCACTTCTGTAAAACCTAGTACATTCTTTTAAAATAATAATAACGGAGGCCCCCAAGGAGGGCTCCTTCTTTTTCAGGGTCAAAAGATTGAAGTTAATAAAGTGATATGCATACATTAATCCTTTTTTTCCACTGTTAAAGGAGACTTCAGATAGAGTGACTTTAATACAAATGAATTTAAATAAGACGGAACATTAAGGAATTCATAAATCAGGACCAGAAGAGGTTGAGAGAGCACCACCCAGCAGCGTTGATAGCAAGCTTTGAGAGGCTGACTGTGGAACTAACACAAGGAAATACTGATTGGTTAGAGGGAAAAGTTCCTCCTTAGAAGTTAGGTGAAGGTTTGTGATTGGTAAAATCTCTAGTTTTGTTTCACTGTTTACATTTGGGCTTTGGTTTGCTTATAAAGGAACTTGAAGTACTTCTGGCCTAATGGCTGATAATTTAAAAATTTAACATCACTGTTGTTTCTGACTTAAAAAAATGGAAAGTAACTATGGTTCACTCTCAGAAGCACATTAGCAATTCGGTGTCAGCAAAGTGTCATCCGTTACAAGAATTAATTCTTAGTTTCAGTTTTACTCATCTGCATCTCTGTATTTATGAATACATTCATTAGCTTGTACAATGGTACGAGACCCAAAAGAATAAAGTTTATTCCTAGTTTTACAATGCTGAAATAAAAATAATACAAATAAATGCCAGATCACCATGAGAATTTATTCTTAAACAGAGTTCTACATGCCTGACTCAATTTTGAGAGACATTGATCTGTACATTCCTATTGCATGTGGACCCTGAGCCCTGACAAGGAGCATCAAGACAGGTCTTTTCCTGTCACCTGGTCTCAGTTCTGAATGGGAAAAGTTTGGCAAATATGCTAATACTTTGTATTAAAACTAAAGCTCATAAACTATCAGATTTATAAGTGAACTTGATTGTCTTAAAGTGTTTTCACTTAATTATCTTAACCTCAAAAAAAAGTTAAGCGTAAATCATCTGTTTAGAGTCTCAGGACTTTTGGTGGAGCTCCACAACTCTGTAAGGAAAGAGCAGTCGACATGTCACCTTAGGCCCTGGTGCCAAATAAAACCTGTGTTTCGCATCTGTCCCCTGCAAACAAGGAAACAATCCCCAGACTCAGGGAGGAACAAGTGCCCCTGTCTTTGAGCTCTGAGGCAGCTGCAGAGTGGCAGAGTATGAGCCTTGACAAGAATCTGGTTTCTCAATCCACTTCTGACACCGACTATGCAAGTTTGGACCAGTGCCTGAATTTCTAAGTGTCCCAACTACAAAATGAGTCTAATATTAGTGTAATGGTCACCACCCATCATGGTGGTGTGAGGACCAGACGGGGTAATTTGTATATACAAAATACTTAGAACTGCAGGTGGCCTGTGGCAAGCATTCAGAAAGTGTCCACTGTGTCAGAGCTACAATTATTACTGCTGCTGCCACAGCTGCTGTTGCACGCAAGACAAAGGGACCCAACCCTTCAGGTGGGTGCCAGCATGGCTTCCTGGTGTGTCCCCTGCATGAAAGGAAAAGTGGGATTGTGGGCAGCAGTGTTCCTTGTTTCAGGAATGCTTGCTGCCTGTTAGCTAAGATGTGTGGTAAGCACCAGGCTCTGAAAGAACAGGAAAGCTCTGTTGAGGTATTGACTGTGTCACTGTCACGCATTCCCAGTCTACTGAAAGACTGCAGATAGGGAGATGACCCCTCATAAGCCTGGGAGAGGGGGTTCAAGTCTCCATGCCTCCACTTATTCATGCACATTATTCCTATCCTTGACCATCGGCTGACTGAACTTGGGAGAACGTGGTAACTGCACATGGAAATAAGGTTTGGCCACAAGTAGGAAGGGGCAGAAAGCCAGGTGAAAGTTTTGGGACTCATCATTTTTTCCCATACATAAGGATCCTGGATTTGGAGACCAGGGCCCCTTCCAGACCCTTCAGCACCCTGTGTTGACAGTACAATAACTAACAGCTCCCTCCTGGGGAGGTAGCATCACCGGGAGAAGAACAAGGACTCTGGAACTGGCTCTGGGTTCCCATCCCAATTGTGCCCCTCCCTGGCTGGATGGCCTTGAACTGGCCATCTAACAAGCCTGTGCCTTAGTTTCCTTACCAACAAAAGATGCATAAAATAGTAGTGTGTGCCCATGGAGCTGTTCTGAGCCTTAGATGAGTTCCTCTGTGTAAAGCACTTAGCACAGCACCTGACAGGTAATTAGAGCCACATGGCTGTTAGCCATTATTTTTCTTGCCCCTTAGCCTCAGTTTCCACATATGTAACAAGGAGCAATTAGACTGCATAATTTTACATTCTTTTATACTGACAGTTTTTTATCAGGAGCTCAAAGGCTGTACTTGAGCTAACTATGGAAATGGTTTATGGGTATCTTGGAGGAAGTGAGCTCTCTGAGGCAAGAAGACAGGTGAGGCTGTCCCCATTCTCCTGCCTGTCTCTCCACCCTGGTCCCCAATAAAGACAAACATGCAGAAAGCCCATAAGATATTACATCAGATCCAAGAAGCATGGGAGAAGTCCATGGAGTGGTCATAGGGCCAGTGTCTAATTCAAAATAACATGTTTATCAGGAAACAAAACTGAGAGAGGGATGGAAGGAACTTCGAGCAAGATCAGGAAGATGGGGAAATAAGTTTTCTCTGAAATCATAGTGTAGTCAGAGAAGACTGGAAGATCACATCTTCCACTCAGCCTTAAGCCAGAGAAAGTCTCAACCTCCCTGCCTGAAAGATACCTCAAGCATATTCATTCTGCCTAGTTGTTCCTTCTCACCTGTCTTTATCTCTTTTGCTTTCTTCTAATGACCTTGGACCTCAGAGAAAACAAGGGCAAATCTGCCAAGGGGATGCATGTCACAAGTGGTCAGGGGAATTGCAGCCATCATACCATAGAGATAACAAGCAAGGCTGGCGCCGAGAGTGGGCAGGAGGACACTCACCATATCAAATCATGCAATTTAGCAAATGGCCAGTGGCAGCCTGAAATGATAGTGAGTTAATCTGTTTCCCATGCACTCCAGGCCTCTGCCAAGCAAAGGTTCAAGTCTGAGACCCCGGAGCTGGAGCCCACTCAGAGAGCACTGTCAAGATTGCATTAACAGCCTGCTACAGTGACGCCATTGTAACAGGAGGTGTGGATGGGCATAGCAGCAGATAGGAGGGGACTTTTTCTCTTACCATGAAAGATCCTGCTAACTGGCAAGAAGTCCTGAGGTTTTCTATTTTAATGGCTAATAGTAAAAATAACTTTTTGATGCTAGCATCCAGTGAGCATCTGCTCTGCACTGGGCACTTTCTTTGTGTGTGTATGTGTGTGTGTGTGTGTGTGTGTGTGTTTAATCTTTTTATTTTTAATTTTTATTTTATTCATATGTGCATACAATGTTTGGGTCTTTTCTCCCCCCTTCTCCCTGTCCCCTCCTTTATTCCTCCCCCCCGCTCCCTCCCTTACCCCCCCTTACCCCTCGCTACCCAGCAGAAACTATTCTGCCCTTGTCTCTAATTTTGTTGAAAAGAGAATATAAGGAATAATAGGAAGGACCAAGGGTTTTTGCTAGTTGAGATAAGGATAGCTCTACAGGGAGTTGACTCACATTGATTTCCTGTGCATGTGTGTTACCTTCTAGGTTAATTATTCTTGATCTCACCTTTTCTCTAGTTCCTGGTCCCCTTTTCCTATTGGCTTCAGTTGCTTTAAAGTATCTGCTTTAGTTTCTCTGCGTTGAGGGCAACAAATGCTAGTTAATTTTTTAGGTGTCTTACCTATCCTCACCCCTCCCTTTGTGTGCTCTTGCTTTATCATGTGATCAAAGTCCAATCCCCTTGTTGTGTTTGCCCTTGATCTAATGTCCGCATATGAGGGAGAACATACGATTTTTGGTCTTTTGAGCCAGGCTAACCTCACTCAGAATGATGTTCTCCAATTCCATCCATTTACCAGCGAATGATAACATTTCGTTCTTCTTCATGGCTGCATAAAATTCCATTGTGTATAAATACCACATTTTCTTAATCACTGGGCACTTTCTAAGCACAAAATACTAACTCTTTATCTACATGGCATCCATCCAGATGACAGTATCTGTCATGTATAGGTGAGCAAGGGAGGTACAGAGAAGTTTAGAAACTTGCCTAAGTTGCCACAGCTGACAAGTGTGGCAGAACTAGGCTGTGAATGCAGGCCATCTGGCCTCGAGTCTGAGCACTAACCACTATATAAGCCTGCCTGAGTTGTAAGGGACAGACCATGTGAGGCTACCAGGGGCCACAGGCCATCATTTGGGCATTGGTATTGTAGTCCAGCTCACATGCTCAGTATGAGCATAGGGTATGTGCAAATGTGACTCTTAACTCGACCATCTGCTGGTTCCTGCTCTGTGCTGGTCACTGTGGAGCCGGTGGGGTGGGTCAGTCAGATCCTGGCACATGAGAAGAAAAGTAAGAACGACGAAACTGTAAAGATCAAGGAGACTGTGCATGTGTGGTATCAGGGAAGATTTCCCATGGGGGGCAGCCCTGGCCTGGAACTTGAAGTAAGGATAAAAACTTTACAAGTGCAGTGGACAGACAGAAAGGACATTCTGGGCTGAAGAAAGTAGAACAAAAGTGGTCAGAGGTAGGGAAGAGAGGCTTTGACTAGGTTTTAGTGAATGATCAAATTGGGCCACCTACAGATGGGAGACAGAAATGAAAGACCAACAAGAGACAGAGGTGGTGTCTACCAGAATCAGAATGGACTTGGGCAGCCTAGCCAAACATTTCCATTTGCAAATGAAGGAAGTGATGTCAGATGAGTGATGTCAGTGATGTGAACAGGTGGGTAAAAGGGTTCTCACAATGCAGAAAGGTCATTACCTTCTTTAGGTACAGTTTTCTTTGAGGGTCTCTAAGTACAGAACCTGTTGTGCAATAACAGAACCTGCAGTTATACACTTGGAGTTCATATTAGTAAGAATCAGCACCATTTTATATTGGGAGAGGCTGAGGTGTTTTCTTTTTAATTTGTATTAGCACAAATTACTTGCATAGAGGAGTTTCACTGTGATGCTTATGAAATGCATACAATGTACTTTGATCAAATTCACCCCATCTATATTACCAGAAGCTGGAGACTTGGGGGTCAGAGTCTGCTGCAGACATTTGCAGGAAGCTAGGCCTCCAGCCTACAGTCTTCTCCACTCTGGAATTGCTGGTTTAGTTCCACGTCGTTGAGTCAGGCGTGTGGTGGTATCCACCTGTAATCTCAGCTACTCAAGAGGCTGAGGCAGGAGGCGTTTGAGGTGAGACCTGCCTAGGAATAAAGGTAATGAGACTCTGTCTCAAAAACAAAGTAAAAACAAAAGGGTTGGGGACATGGTTCAAGTAGTGGAGAATATCAAAGAGGCTTCACATCTGCACTTCTAGAACTAAGAAATTAAGCAGTATTCAGAATGTCAATGATAATTAGCTTAAGCAAAATTAAAAAGCAATATCACCCCCATCCTGAATTTCTGCAGTTTTCATTAACAGGAAACAGCTGCCTGCAAAAGCCATGTGGCTTTCAAGTGCAACAGTGCCCCTATGTGGTGATTTTGTGCATTACACTCTACAAACTTGAAAATAAGGTAGAGAGGAATGCGACCTGAAGCAAGGACTCCCAAGCAACCCCAAGTTACTTCTGCTTTAAGCCAACAGTTTGTTTGTGCCAAGAAGATGAATGTGGTTAGATTTTGTGGGTGTGCTGAGATTTGGTGTTAAAACTGGGGAGAATCTCTTTTCCCCGGGAAGGTAGGAGGACAGTAAATAGCACAAGTTGCCAGTTGGAAGGTTGGGGCTGGAGAAGGAAAGGAGGTGCAGGAACGACTGAGGGTCACTGCATAACTGAGGGGCACGGTGGGCTGGGCTGAGAGGAGAAGAGAGGGTCAGATGGTCAGAGCTTTCTAGGAGTCAAATTAGGGGATCTGTGACAGTTTGTATTTTTAAATTTGGGGGCAGTTCTAGGGTTTGAACTCAGGACCTTATGCTTGCCAGACATGTGCTCTACCACTTGAGCCATGCCCCCTGCCCTTTTTAGCTACTTTTCGAATAGGATCTTGTGTTTATGTTCAGTCCAGCCTGGATCCCATCCTCTTATTTATGCTTCCTGAGTATCTGGAGTAACAGGCCTGTGCCACCACACCCAACTTTTTAATGATTGAGATGGGGTAGTGGGAACTTTTTGCTGGGTTGGCCTCAAAACGTGATCCTTCCACTCTCCACCTCCCAAGTATCTAGGATTATAGGAGTGAGCTACCACACCCTGCTGGTAGTTCAGAAAGGCAATATTGAAATATCTTCTACCAGAACAGAGAAGTAAAGTGATGTCACCCAAGAGCATAACCCCAGCTCTGACCTGATGCCTTTGCTTCCTCCCACACAAGCTGACCTGACACACCAGGAGGGATTTGTCTCTCCTAGCCGTGAGCTTACCGTGTGAGATGCTGTCCCTCAAGAGGCCTCTACATCTCCTCTGCCCTCACCTCTGACAGGATGCAAGCAGGAGACAAGCAGGGGGCTTGAAACTCCAAGGCTGAATTTCATTCCCAACATTAGTTGGGTGCCAAGAGGAGAGCGCACTCATCGCTGACACCCTTTATCACTGTTCTTAAACTTTCTATGGATGTGTACCCTACAGCCTGCATCCTGGGAGTACCATTAGCTCAGCACCCCTCCCTTGGGGCCACTGCCCTACTTCACTTACTGTGTGGAGAGAAAGAGGGAGAGAGGGAAAAGGTGGGGGAGAGGGGAGGAAGGGAAGGGAATAAGGTGTTTTTGCAGGGTATTTATTTGGGGGGTGAGTTTTCTAGGGACTTATTCTATTTCACTTAAAAATATGGAATGCTGAGAAGTAGAACAAATAAATAATCAGGGGCTCAGTCAGTTTTGGGGTTCATACAAGCTGAGGACATTGTGGCTCTCACGGATCTGACAAGTGTTCAGCCAGGGTCCAGTCATACAAAGATGCTATTTCCTCATTTACGGGCCTTTCTTGGTTACAGCCCACAAAGGAAGGGTAATTCTTCTTCACTGGGATGCCTTGATTCAGAGGAATTGTAAAAGAATCCCAGGGGATACATAATATCTCAATTAACTTACTAATGAAATGAAAAGTTATATCACTGATGATCATTCCTCTTTGGCTGCTAGGGGAAGATGCTATTAACAGTTTCTTGAGTGTCGTTTTAAGCTGTCTCAGTCAATCTTTCATTACCATTTTCTTGGCATCATTATATCTATATAGGTTTTACTCATTGTAAGATGCCATGAGATCCAGGAATGTAAGTTCTGGTGGCATCACTGTAAGCCTTCCTCGGGACCAAAACTTTCCCTACATGGCTGGTCCTTCTGAAAAGTGGAATGGGTTTTGGGTTTTTGCTTATTTTAGTTTACAAACTCTTCTTTCTGAGTTCAGCTCTACACTATACTCCAGTGCTTGACATGTAGGAAGAATTCCCTAAGTATCTGTTGAATACATGAATAAATGAATTCAATAAAAACTTATAAAAGTATATCACTTAAAATTTCTTGACAACATTACAAGCATGACATCAAAGGTACTCTTCTAGTCTAAAGGTACTCTGCTAGTCAGCTCACCATTGCTATGACAAATACCTGAGATAATTTACTTAAAAGGAGAAAAAGTTCCCTTTGGCTCATTGTTTCACAGGTTTAGTCCATGGTCACTTGACCTTGTTACTTTGGGCCAGTGGCAGCACAGTTCATCATGGTGGGAGCACGGGCAGTAGAGGCTGCTCACCTCATGGCAGCCAGGAAGCAAAGAGAGAAAAAGAGGAAAAGACCTGTGTCCCAATATCTTCTTCAATGGTATCCCAACATTGACCTAGCTTCCTTCCAGTAGTTCTCACTTCATAAAAGTTCCACCACCTCCCAGTTATGTCACAGGCTGGCGACCTAGCCTTTAATACTTGTTCATGAGTGACATTCCATATCCTAGCTATAGCAGGCACTTTACATATTGGAGCTTGGAGGAGAGGGATCATAAACATGAATTTCAGATAAAGTATAACGTCCTTAATACTTACTGAGACCCTGTTAATCAATATAAAAATATGAGTAACCCAATAGAAGAAATGCAAATGGTCAGTAAGTGAATTAAAAAAAATTTTGAATCTCACTTATTGTTTTTTAAAAGTAATTATTTTTCTAAATGGACTATTGTTTTTCCCAGTCATATTGGCAAACATAAACAAGAATGCAGACGTGCAGAACAGATTGAGATATAGGGAAAGGGACATGCATGTCTTCTTCAGGAAGGAGAATTTGCCTCATGCATGGTTTGGAGGCCAGTTGTGCTGTATGTTCAAAGCCTTAAAAATGACCCGGAAATTCCACTTCTAGAGATTTATGTTAAGGAAATCATGGGACAGATGAAAAGTCGTGCTTATTGCTATGTCATTTATCATTGGGGAAAAAAAGTAGAAAACTATTTCTTTAGCTAAAGGGAACTGGATATGACATAACATGGAGCATTAAAAAGTAAAACAGGAAGCAGAGAAAGGGAATCTGAGGTGCCAAGTACCTCAGTGGAGCCAGCCCAACTGAGAGTCCATGTAGGCTGCAAATGGCAAGACCATAGGGGCAGGGGTGCCCAAGCCTGTTGGAGTTCACATCAGGAACCTGTGTGCCCCGATAGCAGAGGTGGAGCAACAGGATCTATTGTTTTCCCTGCTAAGTTTTGGTCTTGCTTTGGTCTCAGGGCTTCTTTCCATGCCCCCATGCCTCCCTTCTGCAATGGGATTGTTTACTCTATGCAGTTTTCTTGTTGATTTTACAGGGTCTCACAGCAAAGAGTTAACCTTGAGTCTCAGAGGAGACTTTGAACTTAGACTTTTGAAAAATGTTGGAACTGTTTAGACTTTGGGAGCTCTTAGAGATAAAATAAGCACACTTTGTATTACGAGATGCCATGAGCCTTTGGGGGCCAGGGACAGAATGTTATGGTTTGAAAATGAAATGTCTCCCACAGGTTCATGTGTTGAAAACTGTGTCCCCAGTTGGTGGCACTATTTTGGAAGGTGATGAAGTTGGGAAGTGGGACCTAGCTGAAGGAAGTGGGTCACCGGGGACACATTGAAGATTATACCAGATCCCCATCCTTCTTCTTTCTCTGCATCCTGTCCACCATGAAGCGTACAACATCCTCCTCCTGGTGCTCCCACCACCATGATGTTCAGCCTCACCACAGTCCCAGAACCAACAGAGCCAAGGACTGTGAGCTGAAATCTCTGAAGCCATGAGCTACAATAAATCCTTCCTCCTTGAAGTTGTTTATGTCAGCTATTTAGTCACAGTGATGAGAAAAGTAACTAACACGATGCTCACATGGCTTCCAGGTGGGCACAGATGGCATAGGGCAGAAGTAGCCCAGGGAGGCCCTGCCATAGATGGGCTACACAAATTCAAAGGCCTAGAGCTGTGTTGAAAGACAACCACCCATGCAACCGAAAGAAAACACAAAGTGCATCTAGCTCTCAAACTTCATGGCAGGGATTCATTATATCCAGGTAATTTTTCTTTAACAGCCAAAGAAAAAATAAATATTTGAGATGACGGAGATGCCGATTACTCTAATCATTGCACAGTATGTACCAAAATATCGTTTCATGCCCCATAAATATGTACAACTATTGTTAGCCAATTAAAAATAAAAGAAGACTAAAACTTTAAAAATACCCTTTCCCCTTCTCTCATTGTGTTACTCACACTAAGCTATACCTGTAACAGCCCCTGCCATCTTTTCTCTGCCATCTGCCCTAAATAAAAGGAAACGTAAAGACCCTCCAGTGGTTGCTTAAATCTGCCTCCTTCTTTATCCTCCTCCCTCTCCACTTTCTTCCCAATTCACATTCACAAAAGCCCAAGAATGTCGTGGCTTATCGAGAACCCTCTTTTGAGAGTAAAAGTGGCAAAAAGAGATGGGGGGGGCCAGGCATGGAAAGACGGGAAGTGAGCACGCACATTTTCAGTTTTGTGTTCTGCTCAGCAGCTTACTATGTGCTCCCAAACCAAGGTTTCTAGCTGAGCTGGCTTCAGTCTTACTCAGCAAAACCGCACCTCCTCTGCATTAAACAGCCTTCCCTTGGAGGGTTCCAGCACATGTCTAGCACATTCCGGCTTTTTCTCACCAGGTGTGTAGGAATATCCTAGTAGTTATTTTTTTTATTTGACCATTGCATGACATATGGCCCTCTATGTCATTTGATCATTTGTTTTGTCTCTCACAAAACATTACCTGTGAGCATACTTAAGGGTAGGAAATTTGACTTTGACCCACTATGGCACCTAGTGCCTATGGTCTACAGGACCCAGGAAATATCAAGAAAACATTCCTTGTAAACTAGTACAACCACTCTGGAAAAAAATCTGGAGGCTACTTAAAAAGCTAAACATTGATCTACCATTTGATCCAGCAATACCACTCTTGGGGATATACCCAAAAGACTGTGACACAGGTTACTCCAGAGGCGCCTGCACACCCATGTTTATTGTGGCACTATTCACAATAGCCAAGTTATGGAAACAGCCAAGATGCTCCACAACTGATGAATGGATCAAGAAAATGTGGTATCTATACACAATGGAATTTTATGCAGCCATGAAGAAGAACAAAATGTTATCATTCGCTGGTAAATGGATGGAATTGGAGAACATCATTCTGAGTGAGGTTAGCCTGGCCCAAAAGACCAAAAATCGTATGTTCTCCCTCATATGCGGACATTAGATCAAGGGCAAACACAACAAGGGGATTGGACTTTGAGCACATGATAAAAGCGAGAGCACACAAGGGAGGGGTGAGGATAGGTAAGACACCTAAAATATTAGCTAGCATTTGTTGTCCTTAACGCAGAGAAACTAAAGCAGATACCTTAAAAGCAACTGAAGCCAATAGGAGAAGGGGACCAGGAACTAGAGAAAAGGTTAGATCAAAAAGAATTAACCTAGAAGGTCACACACATGCACAGGAAATTAATGTGAGTCAGCTCCCTGTATAGCTATCCTTATCTCAACCAGCAAAAACCCTTGTTCCTTCCTATTATTGCTTATACTCTCTCTTCAACAAAATTAGAGATAAGGGCAAAATAGTTTCTGCTGGGTATTGAGGGGGTGGAAGGGAGAGGGAGGGGGCGGAGTGGGTGGTAAGGGAGGGGGTGGGGGCAGGGGGGAGAAGTGACCCAAGCCTTGTATGCACATATGAATAAAAAAAAAAAGAAAACATTCCTTTGTTCTGTTATACTTAATTTAGTTCTCTCCTGAGCCTTGTCCTTCCTTTGCTGGTTCTCCTTTCCCTTCTTCCATTTGATTGGAGGGGGGACGGTCAGAAGCCCCGGTGACAGCCCAGACAATAGATGTGCAAGTACCTTATCAAGCATACAGCAAACGATTACTAAGTACTTATGCTATACATTGCTGTTAGGTTATAGAAATGTATTGGAGGGGAAAGGCCATACGTGTGTAAGGATCTTACCATCTGGTTGAAAAGAATGGAACAAAGAAGCTGCATGTTACACTCTTTCACGTAGACCAAATGCCTGCTCTGTGCATCTTCAAAATCTTCAGTGTGAGCCATAGATCTCCTGCTCCAGAACCACTCTGGGGCACTGTGGAAAAAGTACAGATTCTAAGACTCATTGTATAGCCCCAAAAATCTGTAACCTTAATAAGTACCTCATTGTTTCTGCCATAGTACAGGCCACTGCTTGTGGACTGTGTGAAAGAGGGTGTAAGACAAGGATAGGGTTAGAGAGATTATTGCTGCTATGCCTGTGGATATTTGAGGTATATCTCCAGCACCCTCCACTGGCATTCTGGCATCTCTACTGCATCTGAGCCTCCTATGTAATCCTTGACTCTTGAACACTGGTTTGTCTATCACCTTCCGCTCAGGTTTTCACCTCTGTTTTCTGCATTACGTTTTACCCCTGGTTTCAGATTACCTGTTTTGCTTGAACTTGGCCTGAACAATTCTCAGCTAATTTTTATTTTGCTTCTTAACTGAACATCCTGCTCTCTGTCTAGCCATGATTGAGCATTTTAGATATGATAATTACAAGCAAACACAACAATTAACATATGGCAGTGTTGGTGTGCTCTTGCTGGGATACCCCACAATGCTGGAATGGATTTTGTGGGGTTGAGCCTGTCATGAGAATTGTGTCCATTGGAGAAATCCCCTTGATGTCCTCATAGGACAAATGCATTCCAAGCAGACAGAGCCCCTTGGATGTAGGAAACCCCAGATATTTTGACAAAGTAAAAGACAGTCTGGTCATAAGCTGAAGTAATGGATCATATTACAAAAGTAAATGAAGGAAATATTGTAGAGTAACATGAGTGACTTGCTAAGGAAGTCTTTTGTAATTCATTTGGCTATTACGATAGGCAACCTTCTGTGTCTTTATGGTATTTTAGATAAGTTATTAGTTCAGGCTGCTATATCAAGAATACCATAGACTGGGTGGCTTAAATAACAGACGTCTCTCATAGTTCCAGAGACTTGGAAGTTCAAGATCAAAGTGCTGCCTGTAGATTCAGGGTTTGCAGAGGACCCCTTTTCCTTGCTTAGAGACAGCTGACTTCTTGCTATATCCTCACCAGGCCAAGAGGGTCTTCTAATCTCTTTCTCATCTTATAAAAAATACCAACCACATCACAGGGGCTCCACGCTTCTCTCACCATAAACCAAAAGGTCCCAGCTCCTAACACTATTACACTGAGAGTTAGGGTTTTACCAAGTGAAGCCGCAAGGAAGGGTGTGGGGTGTGGGGGGAAGGGGGTAATAAATTTGTAGTGCATAATAGGTACTACTAATTTCTCCCATTTCTCTTTGGTCTTAATTTCTATTCTAGTGCTCCTAAAACCTCACAGAACCCAAGGAAGTAAGGGATGCCATTTAAAGAGACATACAACTTTTGCTGTAGCCTTTCACTTTCCAGGGGTGAAGACAAGTCCCATGCAATGCTCAGACCTAAGATGGTTTCACAGCTACCACTACCCAAGAGAAAAGATAGTAAAGAACACAAGACACCCATGAGAAAGGAGAATGGAAAGGGAGACCCAGAACATTTGCTTAGCCAGGTCTATTTATAACTGTTAGTCCTTATCAGAAAGCACTATAACCCCCAAATACAGTAACCCCATAATGCATCCCTCAAGGTCCCAGCTTGTCCTTGCTCCTGCCCACCCCACCTCTCCATGCAGACAGAGCAGAGAAAGGTCTTCATTTCACTCCAGTTACATCACCTCTGCTTCCAGAGGATTTGGCTGAGAGGGAGCCGGAACCCTAAGAAATAAGTGACATGCTACCCTTGCTAAAGTAGTTTAACAAAAATTGTTAACAAATTTGGTTGTTTAACAAAATTCTTTGACCCTAGGGCCATGCTTCTTGGAACAGTCACTTAAAACCGAAGAAAATATTAAACTAAATTCCACCATCACAACCTAATGCAGTCCAATGGCTGACAGTGGCCGGCTCTAGAGAGGGAGTGTCACTCACCACTTCAGTGGTGAAAGGATAGGAAGGTTGAAATGGAGTCAGATATGATAGGTACTTTCCTGTGATGCTAAGAATCTTCCCACTATCTATTTTTGGAGTGGCCTGTCCCCAGATTCTGTTTGGAAACAGGTCATAGATTGAAACTAGAAATAGCTTCCCTGTTGTAAGCAGCTCAAGGACGGGCTACCCTGCTTCTTCATGTGGTAAAAATAGTCCAGAAAGCCAAGAAAAAGCCTAATGAAAGGTTATCTTAGGCAAGAGAGCATCTTCAGTTGGATTCAGAGGAACCTCACCAACATTAGGCTTCGTTGATCCTACCCTCTGCCATTTCCCAAGCCATTTCTGGGCTGTGCAAAATGAATGACCCTAAGCATTAACTCTAGTGTCAAAAGGCCTGGGTTTGAATCCCAGTTTTGCCACTTACTACAGGCCATATGACCTCAGGCAAGTCACCTAACCACTCCGCCTCACTTCCTCCACCTGTAAAATGGGGATATTCGCTGTACCTGTTTCACCAGGTGGCTGTGCATATAAATGAGTTAATAGGTGTGAAGTCTTTGGAACGGTGCCTGGAAAATACTAAACGTTATAGCTGATATTGACGCCTATGATTTTGTGGCTTTGAAGATGCTGTTCTCTCATCTTGGAATGCTACCTTGCCTTACCTAGCTAATTCCAACTGGTCCTGCCAGGTTCAACTCAAGCCAGGTATGGTGATTCACAACCATAATCCCAGCTACTCAGAAGGCAGAGGCCAGAGGATCATGTGCTTGAGGCCAGGTAGGCAAAGGTAGCAAGACCCTACCTCAAAAAGAAAATACAAACAAAAGGGCTGAGGGCATGGCCTCAGTGGTAGAGTGCTTGCATAATAAGCATGAGGTCCTGGGTTCAATCCCCAGCACAGCCGAAAAATTTTTTGTAAAAATTCAAGCCAAGCAAGGCCTCCTGCAAGTCTGATGCAAGGCTCTCTTTCATGGTGCCACCTTTCCCCACAAATTCATCCACTCTGGTGCCCAATGCACTAAAGGACAATCATACATTCTGCTACAATAAGAGCTGCAGTTGCCTGTGCATTGGCTTTAATCAGAGAAATTCCAGAAACCAGAAGTTTTACTGATAACAGAGTGAATTCTCGCTCTCAAATTCCAAGCACTATTTTAGACTCCAAACTTCACAGCTGGGCTCAGCCAACCCCAGAGGCCCAGCATATCTGATTAGCAACTTGTGGCTAAAATAAGCAACATAGAGCATGTTGTGCCACAAAAATTGTTTGAAACCTTTGGACTCCATTGCCAAAATACTTTTAAAGCTTTTTTAATGCCAACTTCTTAGGTATATTTCCTCAAGATGGATTTGAATTCCATCTGGTGTCACCAGTCCTATGGTGAGAAGAATACATTTCTGCTGTCCTAAATGTCGCAACTCTTGGGTTCCCACAATAGGTCTGCAAAGCAATCTGCAGTTACAGGTCCCAGCATCCATTTTTCCTTCCCTTGTTAGGAATAATAAAGTCTCATTTTTGGCTGAAGACAACATTGCCCCAGACAAAAAAACTGTTTTCCCAGCTAGCTACAGTGTGGTCAAATGACTTGACTTCCAGCTCTAGACGTGTGAATTTGTTTCCTATTGCCACAAATCAAGTGGCTTAAAATAGTCGCAATGTTTCTAAGATTTCTGGAGGTGAGAAGTTTTGATCTGGGCTCGTGCTGGCCCCTTCCTCTGTCGGCAAGGCCAGGAACAATCTAGAATTTCTGTTTCTCGCCCTTCCTTCTCTGCTTCTATCATCACATCACCTTCTCTGACCCTCCTACCTCACTCTCATAGGAACCCTTGTGATGGCATCGGCCACCTGGAAAATCTCTCCCTCTTGAGATTTTAATCACATCTGCAGAATCTCTTTGCCTATGTAAAGTAGCATATTTGTGATTCCAGGGATTAGGACATGGACATGGACATCTTTGGGGAGCTATTATCTTATAAATCATAATTTATAAGAAGAATATAGGACTTTCGGGAAATGTGCTAAACAGGAGCTATCAACTGGGAAGGACACTCTTTCCGCCCTTCTGTCTTTCTCCTCCCTTCCTTCCTGAAGCTGGCATTCAATGGCTGATGTTTCAGCAGCCCTTTTCAACCAAGAAGTGACCTTGGGAATGTAAGGTAACCATTAGGATGGTGGAAGAGAAATATTAAAGAATGGTTTCTTGATCATCCCGTGGACCACTCCAAACTTCATTTGCCAAATACACTTCTATCCTATTATTTTGTCTTTTTTTTTTTTTTGGAACATGTAGCTGGACCTAATCCCAACCCCCCTCCCCCCCCAAAAAAACTATACACAACTCTACTCTTAATAAATTGCAAATCTGGATCTCTACTCTGCTGCTCTCCCAGAGGACTAGACAGGCAGTCAGCACAGATAGGCCAACTGCTAAGAAAATGTTTTCAAAAGCGAGCAGTGTTTTTATCTCAGATGGACCAATCATCAGCCTTTAGTTCTGCCTTTAGATTGAGCCATTCAACCTCCATGTTAATCTGGGCTTTTAACGTTCCTTCAGAGTTCGGTCATATTCCACCATAATACAGCAGGGGAATCAGGTGGGCAGAGCAGGCTACGGAAATACCAAGTTCTAGTCCCAATTAGTTTAAAATAGGGCTGTAGGTATGTGATCCTTGTTTTATAACATACATATTAACATCTGCAATCACACAGAGCAAGAGAACTTTCCACACTGACGATCTGACCTATCTATCAAGATTCAGAAGTGACCCTTTGAAGTGACTCAACCCACCAAAACCACTGTCAGTGAGGGAAAGGAGCATAGCTACTCGTGATACCAAAGTGCCAGTCATTGATTTTGCCTGTCTGTATATTCATCAGACATTTATTGAGAATCTGTGGTGTGGCCTTAGGACAGAGGTGGCCTGAAGAGGAAAGGGTTCTTCTCCTTAAGGACCCCCATTGCATTAGTGGAGAGACAGGCCAAGGAATGAGTGCAACAGACTTTATCATTTTGTTTGGTTTTCTTTCATTCAGTGAAATCCTGTCATCTTTGACAGCAGCTGCCTTTCACCAGAGTTTCTTCATCCAGTGCTCTCCCACTCATGGTTTGGATCCTATTGTATTCTCTTTATTAGGTTCAGCAATTTCTTTAATTATTTTCTGCTTCAAATCTAATCCAGTAGCCAGCACCTGGGATGGGGGTGAGGAAGAGAAAACGGGACTAGAAAAAGTAAACTTGTGATGACTTTCAGACTGACCCTGTATTTTCCCTAGGTGCAAGATTTCCCTGTTTGGCACTATTTTCAGCATGTTCTCCAAACAAAAGCCATTTTCTCTTGGTCTGGAGTTTATTGTGTGACAAAGGATTGAATGTCAGAAAGATGCCTGGTTCTGATGACAATCCACCTGTTTTCTAACACAGTGGGATCTGGGGTTTGACATTGCTTCTGTGGCTACATAACTGTGTCCCCTGGGAAGCAGTATCTACACCACAGTGCTGGGCCATGGGCCATCTCCCCAAATGCACAAAATGCTTCAGGGAGTCATAGTGATCTCATGATAGCAAAGCTAGAAAGCAAGTTCACACTTGTTATAAACCAGAAGACAGCACGTTCTTAGCTGTCTGTCTGGTTTGGTCATGGGGCTGAGCCCAAGGATGCTACCACTGTGTTAAGTGTAGGTTTTCCTCTTTCAAGCCAAAAAGCAAGGAAAGAGAGGTGGGGACAGTAGGCAGGTTCTGGAAGGGCCTGGCTGATGGTTCTGTCGTTGAGGTTATTTTTCTTGCTTTCTTCTGAGAGAAGGAAATGGGCCACCATGATCACAGGCTAAGTTACAGGAGAGTGATGCTCAGGTACCTTCAGGTGATGAGGGCTTTCCAGACTGAGAAAGGACAGGCTTGGGTTCTCCCATCAGCTGTGCTGTTTATAAACCAAGGGCTTTACTCCAAGGCCCCTCTCTTCTCTTTCTGCATTTTCTCCTGGGTCCTGCTGGTGCCTCCCAGCCTCACTGTCTGAGTGCTTGTGGTCTATTCCTATACACCAAGTATTTCCAAATCATTGCTCCAGGCTGCCCTCATCCCCAAAATCCAGAGTCATACATTCCAATGGCCACCTCAACATCTCCACACGAACGGCCATTATGGGTCTCAGACTAACCATGACCAACACCCAAACTTGGGTTTCCTCCCCAACCTACTTGCCCAGCTCAGTTGGAGTCAGCCTCTCTGTGCACCTGGTAAACTAAGCTACAACCCCATCATCTACCTGGGTTCCTCCTCCTCTCACATGCCAAGCCTCCCCTCCATGGGCAAGGACCAGGAGAAGACCAGGAGCCCTGCCTCCATGGCAGCCCCACGCCCATCTCTTCTCTTCATCTCACTGTTCCCTAACCTAGCCAGCACTAGACTTCTCTAACCCACCAAAAATGGCTGCTCGCTGATCTCCTGCTGCCACTCCTCAACCTCTATAATCCGGTCCCACTCAGCAGCTGAAGCAACCTTTTAAAAATAGAAACAAAACTTCCCCCACTTGAAGCCTTCCAGAGACTGCCTGTTGCTCTTAAACCTAATAGGGTGTGACCTGTCTTTCTGGTCCCCTCTCCATTCTGTCCTGGGACTCCAGGTTCCAGTCACCCAGCCTGCCTCCTGCTCTCTGGATGGATCAAGTTTGTTCCCCCATGGGGCTTTAGCATGAGCCATCCCTCTGTTGGACGGCTTGCAGAAGCAAGGCATGCTAAATAATAAAACTCACTTGAAGAGCATTTTATGGGCCAGCCTCTGCAGTGAATGACTTCGCCTCTCCACATCTGTGCTGGATTCTCTCCACTCACCCTTCCAGAGTAACACCAGCAGGGAGGAGGGTAGCAGAGGGAAGTCACAGTATTTACATCCCAGTGGGCCTTCGCCTTATAATGGTTATGTTCTTCAGCTCCTGTCTGGCCACCTTCTCTCACAGAAACCCCATTCTCCAGGTTCCCATAGTTGTTCCCCCTTGCAAGCCCATTGGACCTAAGGTTAGACCTTCCTCTAGCTGTTGCTCTCCTGCAGGCTGCTCCACCATCCTCAGCCCACCCAGACCTTGTCCATAGTCCCTCCCTGCACTCTCCCCAGATGTGGGGTTTAGGGTCCCTGCCAGCATGGCCTGATGATGTGACACCATAGCATATGAGTTCTCTCTTTTCTTTCTTTTCCCATCTGACATCCCAGCCTCCTGCGCCTCAGCAACAAGACCACCTCTTAACCACAGAGGACCAAAATCGTCTAGAAGCTTGAAAGAGGAAATGTATTTGACATCTAGAAAGGGAGGCTGTTTGCACAGGGGATTTCTTTCTCCTCCCTGGGCAGTATTCAGATCTTTCTCTATCAATTCCTGCAAGCAGGCAGTCCAGGTCACTCCCAGCAGATGCAACTCAGAGCATCTAAGCATTGAGTGATATTGAGATTTGAGTACTTAGAGATTTTTGGAAAATAAAAAACAATTCTTTCCCAAAGCTTTGTTCTCAGTCTGAGCTGCTTTGTCATTTCCAGGATTTTAGGGGTGGGCAAATATTACAGAAGTAATTAGGTGTGTGAGTGTTGAGTGTCGCATGCATGGGTTGAGGTATGCATGAGTGCTTGTCAACGATTGCTGTGTGCAGGCGTTGAGGGTGGGGGTGGGGAGGTCTCCTGACTCTCAGAGGGTGAGGGAGAGCTGGAGTAGAGACTGGAGAAGTCAAGAGGCCTCAGAGACCTTGCCTCCCTCCCCTACTCACTCCTTGCTCTCCCCATGGGTGGGTCAACTGATCAGAGAACTCAACCTAAAGAAAGCACAGGAGACCCAGGTGGAGGCCTGAATGTGGACACTAAAACTCCCTGGGGCTCAAGCGGCTGGCTTCACTTTTTTCCCAAGTCCTTCAAAGGCCAGTATTGATCCCATACCTAAATGCCCAAAGAAGAAATGGAATTAGGGATTTGGGGAGGAAAGAGTTGGGCAGAGAGGGTGTGCAGTATAGCTGGGTCGCCACCAGGCTCATGGACAGTGCCCTGGCTTCTTAGTGATGACTGGGCCCTGCCAACCCTCAGCAGGATCACGACATAAAGTCTGTGGCCAGCTGCTGTCATTTTGGCCACTATTCAATTTCTTGGTCATCAATAACCCCTGCTCTCTGAGCATATCTCTGCTCCCAGCACTCAGGGAGCAGAGCCAGATGAGGACCTAGAGGGAGCAAAGTGCAGTGGACCCCAGGGCAGCTGGAAGCTGCTGGCTCTCTCTGGAAGCTGGTAAGGAGGGAAACAATGGTAGTGTGCCACTGTCCTGCACAGCCAGCCCTTCAGGGTTGGGAGACATCACTGAAGCAGTTGGGTGGGATCCAGGATCAGCAGTGGAGGAACAGGGGCTGCAAACTGGCCAATTCCTGGACCCGGCTCTCTTCCCATAAACTGACTCAGTAGCACATCGGTTCCTGTAGAGACTGCAGGATGTGTCACTAACAGCCATGCTGGTTGAGAGTGGGAATAGAGGAAAAGGCCTACATCCCACACTGAGAAGACAACAGATAGCCTTTCTACAACCTGAAGTCTCTCCGCTCTAGCTTATTTGTTTGTTTGTTTCTGTCTGTTTAAGACAGGGGTTCTCTATGTTGAGCAGGCTGGGCTCAAACTCCTAGGCTCAAGCATCCCCTTGTCTCAGCTGGGACTATAGCAATGAAGTCAATATTTACTAATCATTTGCTATACCTGGGGGGACAAACCGAGCTCAGCATTTTACAGGCATTATCCCCACGTCTACCCTCTCAGTCTGGGTTTCTGAGGTATCTTATAGAAGCTGAAGCTTGAAAAGGTCATGCCTTTCCCCAAGATCACAAGCTGCTGAGAGGAGGGACCTGGGTTCACATCCAGGCTACTGGCCTCCTGGTCACTCATGTGGGAGAAAGACAGATCTCAAGCTTCCTCTTGATGCTTTTCCTCAAGAACTCGAAAGGGGTCTGGGAACAGATCCTGTGCTGATGGAGAAAGCCCTGGTTGAATGAAACACAGAAGCTTGACAGAGCCAAGTGAGAACAATCTCTGAGCCAGGCAGGTCCAGGAGGCCTGCGGCCAATTTGGGCCTGGAGGTCAATGGACAGAAAGGCTGAATCACATGTTGAAATCTCCACCCAGACAATCAGCTGTGGGACAGGTACAATTTGGGCAGATGGAGGGGTGTGGATCAGTAGTAAGTGGGAAAGAAGAGGGTATTTGGTTTGGATTGAGCATCTCCCAATGGCCTATGCCAGTCTGTGGCCACTGGAAGGTGGTAGAACTTTTGGGAAGTAGGGATAAGGGGAAGGAAGTTAGATCACTGGGGCATGCCCTTGAAGGGGATTTGGGGTACATCAGCCCCTTCTTTTTTCTCTACGTTTTCCTGGCCTCCTTGGGGTGAGCAGCTGTGCTCTACCACTCACTCCAGTCATGAAGCTCTGCTTCACCACAGACTTCAAAAACAATAGTGCCAACCAACAATGGACTGAAACCATGAACCAAAATAAATCTTTCCTCCCAATAGTTGTTTATCTTGGGTATTTTGTCTCCGCGACAGAAAGCTGACCAGCACACAGGGCATATAGGTACCAGGGACACATGCTAAGTGTCTTCAGCAAAGTCTGAGGCCCATTTTGCAGATGGGTAAACTCCCAGAGTGGGCTTGGGGCCTGGTTTGCTCATACACCCTACTGTGCACACCCCTTCTGTCCCCAGATGGGGGAGGAGTCCAGCACTCCTTGTAGCTTGACACCCAAGAACATGCAGTGAAGTGTGACCAGACGTATTGCTCTAACGGTATGGTTTAGATGAACAGATTCCAGGTGAGAGACTGCAGCCCAGGCCCAGGTGTCTGAAAGGATAGCTCACGGCTCTCCCCTCCCGGTCCCTTCAAGAAAACCTCAGCCCTCCCCACCATTAATTTAAATATAAAATGTTCATGCGCCACTTTTTGGATTCAAATTTGCACAACTGAGGTAACCATTAGATAATACTGGATGGCAATAAAACCCCCATGCCCACCAGCCCCCGGGTCCCTTCCAGCGCTCCCAGAAACACTCAACAGCCAGGAGAACACTCATGATGCCTTCTGATGAGGCCGTCTGGGCACCAGGCATTAGATCACTTTTCTCCCAAAGCTGCAGCTTTGCTTATTTGTTTTTCATTGCTGCCTCTTAGTGGAACACAGTCACCCCGGGGGAGCAGAAGCTACGCCCACCATGGCCGTGAGCCTCCATTTCCCTGTATTGAGGCCTAATCAATGTAGCCATATCCAGCCTTGCCTTTAATAAGCTGATTGTTGAGCTAAATCCCGGGTGCTCTCCGCCTTGCCCCGGACGCTTTTGATTGACAAAACTAATCTCTCCTCCACCCCCACGTCTGCTGCTGCCCGCATCCTCTTGCAAATCATGTACTCAGCTGCTGACAATTAGATATAAGACTTGGGATTCAGGCGAGGGAGGGTTATGAGGTTATGAATCAATTGTGGGGGCCTGGGTGAGATAACGAACCAGGGGAGCCCATCTCAGATACCTCGCCACAGCCTGCAGCGCCTCCTGCTTGATTTATGAGTTGGTAATAACCTCGCCTGGTCTCCTGCCCCTATTATTTTTCATAATGCACAGGGAAGCTTTAAATTTCATGGAATGGGGAGGCGCAGAGTCCAAGCCCGATGTTTGGGGCTAGGGGAGCAACCCTGCCCAGGGCTTCCCTGCAGCCCATTGTCTGTCCTGCTGTGTGAGCACTGAGGGGTGCAGTTGTCACATGCTCCTCCAGGAGGCCAGGAAGCAGTTTGCAGGACCCAGGAAAGTGGCTCTGGCAGACTCTGGTTTAGGATTGCCTATGTCAGGAGGCTTGGGTATCACTGGGTCTAAAATCATAAAGGGTGTGTCTGGATTTAATTCCTCTGATCTGTACAAAAGCAGGGCAGAATAATTCAGAGGCTTCCCCATTAAGAAGCAGAAATCACACATTGGACCAAGGTCAGTCCAAGGCAGTGTTTCCCTGCGGGCTGGAAGCAAGTCAGGTAGAGGAGGCACGCTAGAAAGGTGGGAGGGCCAGTGTCCTCCTGGAGGTGGAGGGTCAAAGACTTACCTTTACCTCTGCTGTCCTCTTCTGAGTGACAGCCAGTATTTACTGAGTGTTTGAATTGCTAGCTAACACTTTTTATAATATTATTCTATTGAGATTTCTTTTTATAATAAAAGATGTGATTTTTAAGAGAAAACAGGGTTAATGGATTTAAAAAAAAAAAAAACCCTAAACTTTTCATCTAAATCAGTTGTAAAATGTTTATAAAATGTTCATCAGAGATCTGGTGTTGGTTTGTGCTGAAGCTTATCATAGAGGGGCAGGGGGAAGAGAGAAGAAAGGGGAGGAGGAGGAGGGGAGAGAGGGAAGAGAAGGAGAAACTAAAATGAAATGGATATGTGTTTATCGATGACTATATATATATGGTCATACAGTGGAATTCAAATACTGATGAATCAGCACCCACCTCCATGCCCAGTGCCCTCTCCATGCTGGGACAAGGGCTCCTGCCCCATCAGAGCAGGCTTTGGATGGATGTTAAGGGTTGAACTGTGTTCTCCCCAAAACTCATCTGTTGAAGTCCTGTTCCCCAGAACCTCAGAATGTGACCTTATTTGGAAATAAAGTCATTGTAGATATAATTAGTTAAGCTGGGGTAAAGATGGTGGGCCTTATTCCACCGTGACTAGTCCCCTTATAAAAAGGGGAAGCTTGGACAGAGACGTGAGCACAGGAGAAATGCCATTCAAAGATGAAGGCAGAAGTCAGCCTGATGCTTCATTGGCTGGCGTCCTGCAAGAGGCCTGGAGAGTCTTCCTCACAGTCCTCAGAAGGATTCAATGTCCCCAACACCCTGATCTCAGGCAGCCAGCCTCTAGAAGCGTGAGAAAGAGAATAGCTGTTGTTTGAGCTACCAGGTGGGCGTGCTTGTTATGGCTGCCCTAGAAAACTAATACAGAGAAGGAGACAGATGCTGATCTAATAATCACAGTGTAGCTGTCCGATTCCAAGCTGAGATAAGTTCTCCAAAAATGAAAGAACCTCTCTCTCTGGCAGTGAAAGCCAAAGGACCTTGGCCAAGTCAAGTTGGGGCCAAAGGATATGTAGGAGTCAGATAGAGGTAGAAGTTGGCGGTGGGGGGAGGGGGAGACAATGTTTCTAGCTCAGAGAATAATGTGTGCAAATGCCCTGTGGTAGGATGGAGCATGGTACATTCTGGGAATGGAAAGGTGGTCCACATGACAGAAGAGGAGAAGGGGAGGGAGATGAGGATGTCAGGATAAGGGACCAGAGACCCAGAACCATGCAGACTCCATTACACTCAAGTGAACTACACCGTCATGAGGGCTCCTGTCTTACTTTCTCCCCTCACTTCTGGCAAATGTACGTCTGGAGAGGCAGAGGTCCTAGGCTCTCAATGAGTCTTGCCACACTTCTAAAGTTTGCCTGCTGCAGCTCTCTCCTTTGTATCCACTTCCGTCTGATAAGTTGTCCATCAGCAGACCCCTTCCTAATAGCATCAAAAGATGTTTTGAGATTCTAGAAGGCCTAAGAGGGAAAAAGAGTTCCAAGTGTCTGCTGCTTCTCCCAGCCCTGCAGAAGACTCAGTTAGACACTCGGCTGTACTATGAGGTCTCTGAAACACACTCTACTAGCTAAGTGCATTAGTGCATATTATGTGCAAGACACATACAGTGGTTCCTTTAACCCTGGCAGCCACCATGACAGCTCCCATTATTATGGTCCTCTTTCTCTATGAAAAAAAGAAGGCACCAGGCAGGTGAACAAACAGTCCATAGCTGGCTTTGTGAAGAAGGTTTTGTGTGATCTTGGCTTTAACTATAAAAAGGTGGTATTTGCCCTCAACTGACAGATGAAGAAATGGAGATTGTGTGGTGGTAGTGGTGGGGTAGGGATCGTCCCAGGATTCCAGTTATAAGTGACATACTATGAGTTGCACTCAAGTCTGTCCAAGTTTATAAGTACTGGGCCTTCTTGCCGTCACTAGGTCGGGCCTGGAGAACCCATTGACCAAATACTACTGGCCGTGACACTAACCTTTCCATCACACTGTGTTTTCCACCTGTTTCTTTCTGACTGCCAACTCTTCACTATGCCATTCTCCAAAGCCAAGTTTAACTTTTCCTCTTAAGCGTTCTCAGCTCATTGGTAGTTTTTTTGTGGGGCTAGGGATCAAATCCAGGTCCTTGTGCATGCTATGCAAGAACCTTGCCACTGAACCACATCCCCAGCCTTCATTATTACATTTTTTTCATTGTTTTGTTTTTTTTTTTTAAGAACTCAGGTATAAAAGGTCTAAAATTGCGAAGACTACCCTACTTAGAATATCTTTCTATTCATCTGCTCAATGGAGATAATAATAATCTATTTACATCATGGGATTATTATAGTAGGATTATTCCAAAGCCTGGAATATAGAAAGTGCTCAATAAAATTTTGGTTCAATTGCTAATAACAGTAGTAATTATTATTATCATTAAATTAGCACCTCTGATCTAGGGAAAAATTGAATATAGAATATCAGTGCTAATTCACACCTAGTTTGAATTGATCTAGAGCTAACTCGGTATGGGAATTTATCAGACCACCACTGGGGCTTAGTCTTCCCAGGTAAATAAGTAAACAGACTCAGGAAAGGGCTGCAGATTGTCACTCTCCTGGTCCAGGACCATGCTGAACAGCCCCGTAGTGTCTATGAAAGTCCACTGGGAGGCTACAGGAGCCACAGATGACCAGAGAACAAGACCAACTCGCAGCTCATGATCAAGCCTTGTGATGGAGCCCCACCTGTTTACTACTTAGGGGGAAAAAAACCAGCCTGGAGAATCCTGCCTTCATTCCTCTCTGCCCTGGAGAGCAGAAAATGCCCAGAGCCTGAGGGTAGGAGAGGCAGGCCAAAGTTCCCATGTTGTCTCCAGTTGACTCTCCCAGGCCAATTCTTTCCTCTTACTCTTTCAAATAAAAAGTATTTTCTCAGTGCAATATATTATGTGAATATTCTATGAACATCAGCTAATAGAGATGTGTAAAACATAGAAAATTTCCATAATTTGATGCCTCTCCTCTGCTCGAGATAACCTAACGATTTAAATGTACTTCCAAAGCTTTTCTTCTTCACTTCTGTATACATTTGCCCATTTATAGTAATATAAATATTTTCTGTTGCAAAAGTGTCAGTTTATAATATATACTGTTCTTATGTTTTTTTACTTAACATGGTAGGTGTTCAATAAATATTTATTGCATGAATGAGCCATAATTCATTAAATTCCCTGTTAGAGGATTTTTAAATTGATCCCAAATACACATTCAATAAACATGTTTATATATAAAAGATATAACTGAAATACATACATATAACACATATAGAAACATAACGCATACCTGCATCTAATAAGCATATACTTAACTATACTACTAAAGCATGTGTGCATGGACAGGTGGTTTGGGTACCCCCTGGTATCATTTCATGGATATCCCTGAAATACATGTTAATAAATTAGTCTCAAAATAGACAACTTTCAAACAAGTGTTTTTGTGGCCTTTGGAAATACAGGGTGGCTCTCCTGCATTTGTTATGCGTACCCTGGTATCATTTCATGGATATCCCTGAAATACATGTTAATAAATTAGTCTCAAAATAGACAACTTTCAAACAAGTGTTTTTGTGGCCTTTGGAAATACAGGGTGGCTCTCCTGCATTTGTTATGCTGTTATGGTGTTATCTTGTCTTTAAGTCCTCAGCAAGGTAGCTTGACTAAGATAAGAGCCAAATCCAACAGTGGGAACCAAAAGCAACGATTAATTTTAGAAAGAACAGAAAGCAATCCACTTCAAATTCTTTGTAGAGTGGGAACAAAAGAATGATTGGGGTTGCTGGTAGGTTGGGAAAGAGAAAATGGAAAAGAAACTTCTTCCTGCCAGCACTAGACTCTGCTTCTCTGATTCTACATTGTGGTAATTGGAGGTCTCTTAAAGGACATAATATTACGACAGATTTACCTTCCTCACTTGTTTCTGGGGCTGAGCACACAGTGGTTCACTTCCTGCCACAGGACTGGAGTTGACCAGTCCAAGGAAGCCTGAAGTAACAGACACCCATGACAGCAAGCATATCCACGTGTCCCTCAGCCTTGTCCCTTGTGTTTCCTATATCCACCAAACAGTGCCCACAGCATGCAAGGGACAATTTGCCACTGCAGATTGAGTGCAGTGACCCAGGGTAGCTCAGTCCTCACCTGGGCCTGAATACAATCATACAAGATGATAGAGTGACTATTGTGGTAGCTACTCTAGGGACAAGAAACCCAGCTCTGTGGTCCTCATAGTGCTAGGGGGAAAGAAAGGGAGCTTTTGTGACTTTCTCTTCTTTATGAGAAAAGTGCTTAAATGTGATCCTTTAACTCAAGGAGGTCTGGTGGGCTGGGGAGAACAAGGAGGCCACAGACTAAGGCCAAAAGGGGGTTGAGACACAGACAGTAGTGCTGGGGGCTGGGATTGGGGTGGGGGAGCGGATATGATAGCAAGGAAGGAGTTTCAATGTGAATGAATACTAATTAATGACATGGATATTAATGATGACAGTAATTAACAGGGGAAAGGAAGGGCTGTCATTGTCCCACGGTGAGTAATCAATCTTGGCAGGTGATAAATAATAGCTGAGCAAGCTCAGCAGAAAGATAATCCTGTGGCCCTGGAGAGGGCTGGAGTGATGCTGGAAACCTCACAGTTTCCAGGCAACCCACAGAAAAGAACTATTTTTCTTTTGAGGAAAAAAACAGGTTAGTGTCTCTCCCCACCCCCAATTTGGGATTACAGTTCTTATTTGATTTCTGCTTTGTTCTTCATTTCCTAGGACAAATGTTGAGCTTGGTAATTTGGAGGAAATGAACACACACGCACGCGTGCGCACGGACACACTCTCGCTTTCCCAAAGAATGTGAATGAGAGGGAGTGTTTTTGATCCAAGGTTTGGCTCATAGAAAACACCATCCGGGAGCAAGGGTAGGGAGAAGCTTAGAAGTCCTGCTTTTGAGGTTGAAATGAGGGGAAATGGCATTGTCAGTAGGGGCTGGACCTGGGGGGATTCCAGGAAAAGAGGGAAGGGGCCCTGGCAGCCCCACTGTGCAGTGACTTCACCTCCCACATAGCTGAACAGAAACCAAATGTGTGAGCTCTCTGGCCTATGCTGGTCCCACTCTGGCTACTGGTCAAATCCTGGGAAATTTGATTTCTGGGGAAAGGGCACTGTTGAAGCCTTCTGCAGGATATCTAGTCCTCTCTGGGAATCCATCCCAGAGAAGTGGCTGGCACACACACAGCCCCTCATCTCATACCAAGGCCTCTGATCCACAGCAGGATGCAGATATCTGGGAATGTCATTTCTTTCAGCTGTTCTCCATCAACATTTTACCTGAAGTAACACAACTACCTTTAATGGTCTGCACTGGTATAAAGTGAGATCTTTGGATGATAAAGGTGGATTGACCAAAGGATTAGAACCTTCCAGAAAATCGGACTCTTCTCCCATATGAACTGTGCTGCTCTTAGAACCTGGGTGCTAAGTGCCTTGTTTTCAAAGGGAAATAAATAAACCAGGAGGGACATATTCAGAGGACCATGACTAAAATGGTGAGGAGTTCTTGGCCATACCACGTGTGGAAATAGCTGAGGATCCAGGCCCATCTCACCTGGAGTGAGGACGCCGATGGTTTATAGAAGGACTCTGTCCAAGTGTCTGAAAGGCTGCTCTTCCAGAGTGGTTATGTCAGGATTTGGGTTTGCTTCTCTGTCACCAGAGGGCAAAACTAAAACCAAAGGGAAGAAGCGAGAGAGTTATAAACTTTCTCTTCAGAGGAATCAAGGACCATTTATCTGGAACAGGCTAGCTGATGGGAAACTTGTGAGTTCCCAGGTACTGGGGTTCTTCTAAGCCTCTTGTTCAGCTGTCATGATGGGAATCATGTATTGAATAGGATTGGAGTAGTTAAGCCCTAAAAGTCCTTTTGACCCTTACAATTTTGTTTTAATTAAAATAATACTACACGCCAAAATAGATAAACACCAAGTTTCTGAAGAGCAACCCCACAAAATTTATTTCTTAATCAAGTAAAAGCCCCAAATGAGTATTAATTTTTTTCTGGTGAAACCATGGCTCCTCCATATTGTAGCTCTGCCCTCCCCCCAGACTCCCTAGAGTCCTCTCCATCTAACGTATGGGGAAGGGAAGGGTGTGGAGATGTGGAGTGCCACCCGGGAGTTTTTATGATCCAGGTCTGGAAATGACATAGGTCATTTCTACCCACATCCCATTGGCAAAAGTCAGTCTATACCCAATTGCAGAGGAGCCTGGAAATGTAATTAAGCAGAGACCCAGGGGTAGAGGAAAGAGGTTTTGGTGAACACTTAGAAGTTTCTTCCACAGACACAGGGGCACATTGATTCAGGATGGGCCCATGCCAGCAGAGATGACAGAGTTTTGCAAGACACTATGAGGTCACCTGTATTGATCAGGCCTGTCAGTAAAGGCAGGATGCTGAAGAGGCCTGCTTCCTCAGGAAATGGTCTAGGGTCCAGGCATGATAAAGCCTCACCTTGCCTGTCCTGGGGAAATCTGTGTTCCCAGGAAGTCTCTTACACAAGCCCCCTAGCAATGTAGCTATAACCTGAGTCATCAGAAGTGAATTTTGGGGGGAGAATGATATAGTAATTACAGAAATTACCAGTGGCTGGAAAGGGTTGGTTAAAATAGAGAAAATTTCTATTCTGGATTTTAATCTAGCTCTCAGGCTATAGACTGAAGGGAATTAGGATTTTTTTAGGCAAACACATTTTTTTCTGCCACATGGCTAAGCACCCACGAAATCTTTGGTTAAAACTGCTTTGTCTTTGTCATTGCAGGTACTGACATTGTGCAGTGGCTTATGAAGAACCTTTCCATAGAGGACCCAGGTACATTACCCTTGACCTTTATCTCCCCTACTGTCAGTATACATCCTATAACCAACTTCTGAACTGGACTCTCCTACCAACTTAACAATGTGAACTCCAAGATATGGAATCACTATTTACAAATAACATTAATTTATTTTCTCCCCTGAATATCTATCTTCACATTTAAATCACCTTTTGAGGAAATGAGCAACCATTTAGAATGTCAACGAGCTCAATACAATAGTGTGGGAAATAAGTTGAATTCTCGTTAGCAGCAGCAATTAAAGATAAGTTGTAGCTCTGTCACCGAACAGCCTTCTAGAGCCAGCTCTTAAAATGAGATTGCCTGATCCACAATTAAGGTGTTTAATTATTTGCTAAGACTCCTCTGTTTTCTGCTTCTGCAAGAAGTGAAGGAATTATGCTTCCTTCAGCTCTAATTGTGCATTTCAATTAGGCAAACCCTACCAGAAAAATATCAACAAAACCCTGGCCAATAAGACAGTTTTCAAACCTGTCCTCCCATTAGAAAACAAGCAGGAGAATCTATTTTCACAGTATAATTAGAAAATGGGGGGAGGGGGATCCAGAAAAACAAAAATTCTAGATGAGTAGAGCGATGCTCCATGTGCTGTTAGTTACTTCTTTTCTGAGTTTATCATTCGTTCCTTTGTTTGGCTTAGCTGGGTATTCTTGGTACCTGAAGGTTACATTTATAAAAATCCACTAATGTGGATCAACTCTGATATTATTGATGGAATATTATTTTCCCCAAATTAAATGGCCTTCAACGCCCCTGCTTTCTGAGCATTTTTTCGAGTGCCCACCCTAGATGTTGGATCTTTAGCTGTGAACCTTGCTGGGATCAGTGTATCAGCTCAGGTCTTCTTGTATTTTAACCTGATCTTGTTAATCTACTGTTAACTGTGAAACAATACAACCTACAGTTCAACCAAATATACTTGCCAGAAATTTGAGTCCCAGAAAAGCAGGTCATTCATGGAAGTGATCCCGGCCTTTCTACAATCTTAGCCATTCTGGCAATTAGCAAAAATCCTTAATTCTAGTCAAGTTCTTAGTCTGCAGGGATTACCCTACAAATGCTAATCCTTTTAAGGGATAGAACCCAAATCAACTACCTTATGTGTTTCCCTTTTGCAGCCTGGACTTCCGATGGTCTACCTGTGACACCCAGACCAGATAAGCACCTGCCCATGTAGTTACATTTATTTGAGCACTGTTTCTCATGGTGGCATTTCTCTAAGAGCACTGGTTTCTTCACCCTTCTAAAATAATCATTGTATTTGTGACATTATTATTATTCTAAGAACTGTTACTCAGCTGGTCTTAGGTGAGAATCCCCTGGCCCTGGCATGAGTAGTTTCTGTGAAAGACCTGGAATTGGGAATGTCATGTCTATGAAGAACTATTCGACTCTGATGCCCTTGGGAGGACAGCAAGGTGTGGGGACCAGTTTGGACTTCTGAGAAGTAGCTGAGGAGGAAAAGCTAAGAACAATTTGCCCACAGGAACCAGAGGAGTACAGATGAGGCAAACTAAGGTCGTAGGAAACCAAGTACGTCCAACATCACCCTCCCTCCTTTCTTTCTTTCCATATGCTAAATTTCTAAATAAAAACATTTTTGTTCAAAGAATGAATAAGTTTTAACTCCATATTGGTGACACAAAAGTCACCTTCACACTGAATTTGCTCTTCCGCTCCTGGGAAGGGAAGGGAACAGCTGCAAATAATGAAACTTCCTTTCTTGCTGGACACGGGATGGTGTTTTTGTTTTGCTTTTTTGTGATTTTTCTTTTTTGGGGGGTGGGGTGGGGAAGGTTGGCTTTTTGAGACAAGGTCTCACTATATTGCCCAGGTTGGTCTTGAACTCATAATCCTCCTGCCTTCCCACTGCTGAGATGTGTCACCATGCCCAGCTCTTGGACTATGGTTATTTATTTATAATAACCATATATTATTATATAAATAAACAAACCATGTTTATTTACTTATTTTGTGGTGCTGAGAATCAAACCCTTGGCAGACTAGGCAAGCTCTCTACCACTGAGCTATAACCTCACCAGACGTGTGGCTCTTAAAGCTTACCATCAGCGTTCTGTATCTGTGCATGGATTCAACTAACCTTGCATTACGAGTATTCAGGCAAAACATGCACCTATACTGAACATAGGCAGACCTTTTTCTTGTCATTATTCCCTAAAAACACAGTATCACAACTATTTGCATAGCATTTCACAGAAGGATATGCTTGGATTATAAGGAGCTACTAATGCCATTGTATATAAGGACTTGAGCATCTGCAGATTTTGACATCCCCGGGGGTCCTGGAGCCCATCCTCCAGGGACTCGAAGGGACCACTGTCTAGAAATTAAAAAGCAAAACTTGTCCTCACTAAACAGGTGAAATAAAACTCTTCTCATTCCCTTTCCACTGTGCAATGTACACTTCTTCCAAAGAGGAGTAACCAAAACATTTGGATTCTGTTCAACCTCCTGAAAAGGTGGCAAGGGAGGGCCAAACCAAGTACTTTCAAAAAGTCAGAGCTTATGAAATTAGTGATCGTTAGAGACCCTCTGAGGCTGTCAATTTCCATGTTCCAAAATTAGTTTCTAATTAATAAAAGATTTGCAGAAGTTTTTTATGCATGGTAGGAGCGCTTAGGTTTGTTTTCTTCTTAGCTCTGCTTAGGAGAAGCACGAATGTATTCACGGCTGGTGCTAAGGTAACAAAGTGACAGGCTGGTTATAGGAATGTCACTGCCCACCCCAGTGTCCTTCCAATTTTCTCAGAAAGTGAAGTTTTGCTCTTTGTCAGTAAGAGGAGGGGAAACACGCTTCTCCTTGCTGAGGGGACTGTCACATTGGGGATGCAATGTGAGTCCAAGGTCTTTCCAGACAGCAAGGCTGCACACTCATGATTTCAGAGGATGAAACTAAAACCATGAATCAGGCTGCCAGCATTTACTGAGTATTTGCTCTGTACCAGACACTGCTTAAGTGCTTTATGTGAAATATCTCACTCCATTAAATACAAGTTTATCTATGCCAAAGCCCCGGCTCCTAACCATGTAGCTAGACCTGGCTTTCTTCTGGAATGTCTGGGGGTGGGAGGTGAAGCACTGTCAGGTTCTCAGAGGAGCCCAGACACAGGATGGCCTTTCCAGCTCTGCACCTCCCCTCCAACCCCTGCCAGCAGCAAGTGCAATCATCAGCATAGTCACCTGGGGGTAGTAGTGACACTTGGCTTCAGGTTGCCTCTCTGCTTTCCCATTATATGTTTCAGTGAAATAATCTACTTCCTGATTCTCTCTGTCCCTGCAGTTGAAGCAATACACTTGGGAAGCCTTATAGCCGCCCAGGGCTACATCTTTCCGATCTCAGATCATGTTCTCACCATGAAGGATGATGGCACCTTTTATCGTTTCCAGGTAGGTGCTGGCTCCTCCTTCTGAAGGACCTTTTCTGCTTATCATCATTTTTTCTCACTTGAGATGCACCTAGAATAACTAAGGTGTACACAAGGGAGCAAAGCTCTCCCTTCACCAACACTAGGAAACTCAAGAAAACATTGATCTGGGCCGTTCACTGGTTGACCCACTTAGCTAATAGCAAAGGACCCTCAAAGGGAGCCTACAACTGAGGTACTGTCTGAGCCCTTTAGGGATGCTAACACAGAATACCTTAAACTGTGTAGCTTTACGCACCAGAAATTTGTCTTTCACAGTTCTGGAGGTTGGGAAGGCCAAGGCACCAGAGGTTTGGTGTCTGGTAAGGGCCCACTCTGTCTCTCACCTTCTAGCCATGTCCTCAAATGGTGGAAGGGACAAGGATCTCTTTCAGGCCTCTTATAAAGGCACTAATCCCACTCATGAGGGCTCTATACTTATGACCTAATCACCTCCTAAAGGCCCCATCTCCTAACATCCTCACCTCCCAGATTAGAATTTTGATATATAAACCCGGGAGGGGATACAAATATTCAGACCATAGCACTTTCACACATTTCTTCATTTATTTTGAAGAACAAATTTTGGGAGGCATAAATATTGCCATTTTACAGATGAGAAAACTAGGAGCTCAGAGATGTGGGATTTAGTAACTCTGGGAGGCAGGTGAACTTGATCGTGCCACCACCCTTGACCTTCCTACACATAATTCTTAAGTGCTTCTATTTTCTACATATTCATCCTCCCCTCCCATTTTCACCCCTTCTCCCACATCCTGCCCTAGAGGGAACTGGGGGTGGGGAAATGGGAAGGAGTTGTGTCAAGATCTAAACCAACGGGTTTGGGAGCAGAGTTCTTCAGACAGGTTAAAGGGGAAAAGGGAGCTGAGGCTATGTGTACCTAGACACTGTGCCAACCTGAAATCTATAGATTTCTCTTGTTTCAGGATAAGAAATGTTTTCCCCATAAATTAAATTTCTCTTTTTTTTTTTCATTTTTCTTTTATTATTCATATGTGCATACAAGGCTTGGTTCATTTCTCCCCCCTGCCCCCACCCCCTCCCTTACCACCCACTCCGCCCCCTCCCTCTACCCCCCCCCCAATACCCAGCAGAAACTATTTTGCCCTTATTTCTCATTTTGTTGTAGAGAGAGTATAAGCAATAACAGGAAGGGACAAGGGTTTTTGCTGGTTGAGATAAGGATAGCTATACAGGGTATTGACTCACATTGATTTCCTGTGCGTGGGTGTTACCTTCTAGGTTAATTCTTTTTGATCTAACCTTTTCTCTAGTACCTGTTCCCCTTTTGCATTTCTTTAACTTGCCTTGGATTTCATGCTCAACACCTAGATTAAAACATTGACTGGCCTCAACTTCATTAAACAACAGGAAAGAGCTGGGTATGGAGTCAGCCAGAAGGAGATGAAGAGAGAGGCAGGGTCTCATGGGGTGCAGGGGAGGCTAGAGTGAGTGCCCCCAGGTCCTGACCCCTGTGCTCTTTCACAGGCTCCTTACTTCTGGCCTTCAAACTGCTGGGAACCTGAAAACACTGACTATGGTGAGAACTGGAGTCACAGGCCACACCTCCTGTTACTCCTGAGTGCCAGAGACAAAAGCTTGGTGTCTGAGTGACTGTGGTGGGGTGTGGGTCTACTCCGATTAGCCCTTTCTGATGTCACTGACATGTAATAACCTTCCCGTTCCACATGACGAAGGCAGACAGAGCACTCTGAAGGATGCGGTCCTTGGCAGAGAAGGGCAAAGGGAAGAAAAGTTTTTTATCAAGGGTGGTCGTTGTGTTCATTCTGTGGGGCCTGAAGAACTACGAACCCCAAGGCAATGTCATGTGACAGGGACTTTTGGTTGCTCCTTCCAGAGGCAGGTGTTCAGAGAGGGCTGGATCAAGGAACCATCTTTCCCTGGCCCTTTCTGTTCTCATGTGCTTGTTAAAACTTATTAAGAACCCATTGGTGCTTTTGATAGTTGGAAGTTAGGGGGAAAGTGAGACAAACCAGAAATGGATACAGATGTCACCTTGGACTAGGGAGATAAAAAGTGGGTAAAATTGGGTGCTGGAAAAGTAAGGAGTTAGCTCTGTCCAGACAGGGACCTCGTAGACCTCTACCACGTACTCTCAGTGGAGACTGATGCTTCTATGTGCCAGTTCTCCAGAGAAATTATATTTTTCCCTGTGTTTAAGGCCCAGAAAGACACATCAATCAAATTTGTCTAAATTCCCAGGTGAATTCCTTCCTGTAACCCCAAGAGAGCAGGGTCTGGTCTACCTGGGCATTCTCGTGCCCCCCATGTATAGCACATGCCTGAGGCTTAGTTGGTGCTCAGTAAATATTTAACGATGATTCTGGTTTTTTCCTGAATGGGATGGACAGACACTCATTGTAAACAGTAGAATTTGAACTCATATCTGAGTGGCTCCATCACTGGTATCCTTTCCTGGTCACTTGTTATGTCATGCCAGAAGGCCACAGCAGCACCTTCCCCTTTGCATGACATCCTTTCAGCCTGTGGTGGCTGTCTAGTCCATAGCCCCCATGGGGCCCCAGACACTCTGAGCCCTGCAGCTTCTCCCCCAAGGGAGGATTGATGGCAATAGGAAGACTGCAGGGAATGGGGCTCCAGGGGCCTGTCCTGGAGACACATGGGATAAGCCATAGTTCTGAAGCTTATTGAGGGATGGAGACCAGCCTCTAGGCACAGTCGTGAGATTGAAGGCAAATGAGGCATTACCTAGTAAGACTCATTCGCTCATGTGGAACTGGGGACTAGGCTCCTGTGAGGAGCAGGGCCCTCAGAATCTTGGCTTAGCTGTCAGAGTAGGCCACCTGCTCTGGCCCCTTAAAGGGCCATGCCCCTACTCACTCCCAAAATGACAAGCTGCCCTACAAGGCTTTGGGCTCAGAGTGGGAGCACATTTGGCCAAGCACCACCAAGGTGGCCCAAGTCATCATTTGACTAATTACAGCTCAGTTCCACGGTACAGTCTGCGCCCTTGTGAAGGTGAAATCCGATGTGTTAGGCAGTACAGAGGGTGGGAGGAGGCAAGACCAGAGACCTGGCCCAAGTAAGAGTAAAAATATTTACACCATCTCAAACCTATACACCAGGATATCATTTTCCTTTCTCTCCACATTTTCTTCTTTTCAGAATCTTAGTGGACAGCATGAACAAGGATAGAAATGACAGCTGGTTTCATGCCCTTGTTAAAGCAAAATTATTTTGAATTTCTGTATCTCATTGTATGAAAGAGAATCAAAGTGCAGGATACAAAAATACTCACAATAGTTCTGAGGTACTTTAGTCAGAAAATCCGTTTTCCAAGAGCACAGTTGAGCCCTAGGATCAACTAGCTCCACTAGCTATGTGATCATGGCAAGTTACCTAACCTCTCTGTACCTCCAAGATTTATAATATTTCTTGTCTTCTAGTGTTGCTTTCTTGGGATCAAATGAAATGCACTTAAGGTTCAGAGGGTGACACATAGTGAGGAGTTAAGAGTGGCATGGTGTTGTCACTACCATGGCAGTGGTGGCTGGTATTATTACTACTGCAGGATATAATATCATTACTACTGTGAAGGTCCTCTCACCAGGAAGGAGGTGAAATTGAAGCTGAGAAATCACAGTAGGTATGATTTGCTTGCTCAAGATTCAGAAATGAACATTCATTCAACATTTACTGGTAACTTATTTCTGTCCATTTCTGTGTCACACATTTGACCAGATCACAGTCTTGCCAGCCCAGCATTCCAGGCTAGGAGACGCGGCATGATGGCAGAAGAATTTGGCTTGAGTCCTCAGAAGTTCCATGAGGATGGAGAATGATTGAGAAGGATGCATGGGTTGGGAGGGACAGGTCATAAAGCCTTGGTAGTCAAGGAGAGAGAACTGAGTGGACTCAGCACTTGGGGGGTAGTAGCCATTGTAGGCCTCCAACATGAGGAATATCTTGAAAACATCCCCTCATCTATAAAATGGGAGTAATAACAGAACCCACCTCATAGAGTTATCACGAGGACTGTATAAAATGGACATTTGGAAAGTCTCCAGAGCAGTGCCTGACATTCAATGAGTTCGGCATGAACAGTCACTGCTGTCACTCTGATTCTCAGCACAGGATACAGTTCATGGCCAAAGGAGATGCTCCATAGATTTTAAGATGAGTAAATGAATGAATAAGTGAGTGAGTGAATGTCATAGGGGAAAGTCTGAACTTGACCTCAATTCCAATCCCAGCTCAATCACTATGCAGCCCTTGGGAGAATCACCTCACTCCTCTGCCCTTTAGTTTTCCCATCTATAAAAAGGGGCTGTATTTGATGGTTGCTGAGGCTACTTCCAATGCTCAAATTGTGTTATTCTAAAAAGCAATTAGAAAGTACGAGGGAAACAGAGGAGTAAGTGACTTATATTCCCTAGTTTAGGAGACAGTGAAACAGTGGTGTCTTAGCAAAGGCAGAAAGTTTGGGAAAGGGTCAGTTTTTATGTACACTGAAATAGGTTCAGCTATTTCAAGGTATTTTAATGTTAACTGCACATATAGTACAGGAATCTGTGTCCTTTATAACATTTTTTAACATATTTCATTTTTGTCAGGGTGATATGTGGTGAGCTTGAGGTAGGATTGGGTTCATCCAAGTGAAACACGGGTAAGGTTGGGATGCCAGGTGGGAGGGCAAGGAGACAAAGATTTTTCAGCAAAAAGTTAAATAGTCAAGAGAAACCAACATCTGAGCTTCAGACAATTTCCCCAGAGGCCGTCTTTTAGGAATGACCATTGTGGTCTCTAGTCTTTTGAGTTATATAGACATTAGAGGGAGCACTGGCAAAGGCACCGTAGTGGTGCAGACAAGCCCCTGCACCCCTCCTCCCTAGTGTGGTGAACAGACTCCCTGATGTGTGACCTCAGCTACAGGGAGGTGAGCTGCCAGCCTGTGACCATGACCTGGTGATCATCAGGAGTGGCACCAGCTTTGTGCTCCTTACATAGTACTTCACTTCTTGGCTGGCCCATTTTGACACAAGTGTCTTGGAAATTTCTTGGGATGATTCTGCCTGTATAGCACCCATAGTCCAAATCTGGGCTAGCTGTTTCTTAGTTTTATAGTTTGCCAATAGAAAATACCATCTGACCCGGACTCTGCTGAAGCAGTAGCCACTACTAGCCTGCACTGCTTACAGGTATTGAGACCAGAGGTGGGTAGGGAGTAACATGCCAGGCTTCCTTCCTGAGGTTGCCTTCAATCTCACAGATTGCCTGTGGTCAAAGAGGCTGAAGGAGGTATCTTGTAATAGAGCAGACAGCCCTTTGTCAGAATTAGTGCAAAACCGTGGCTCCTTGGTTCATTGAAAGAGTTGGTAAATTGAACATCATTTTAAAAATGATAAATGCACTGCTGAGTGTGGTGATTCATGCTCATACCCCAGCACTTGGGAGACTGAGGCAGGAGGATTGTGAGTTCAAGGCCAACTTAGGACACATAGTGAAACCCTGTCTCAAACAAAAGTAATGTATACATACCTTGAGTACTTCATATGAATAAGATACGCAAAGGGAGTTCATGTGACTCCCTTCATGTGTGAAGTAGAACCAGGACTTCTCTTTACTGTGAACCACAAGAACTTGCGTTGCTTTCTTAAATAAACCACACCCATAATAAAACATCCAGTTCTGGTATTAAATTCCATCGAGAATTTACAGACACTTTGAAGTCACCTGAATATTGCCCTCTCCCAGATTAAACTTGTTTCTTAATTTTTCCAGCTATCTCACCTGTCCCAAATTTGTTAAGAATTGCCTTAGCCAACTCTCCTTTATTAATTAAGTCATTCCAAACCATTCAACTGAGTCTTCATAAAAATAACTGTCTCTTTTCACATTAATTTCATTGGTACAGAACCTACATAACTTCTGGTGGGGTTGTGTCCTGATAATCCCAATGTAAGTTGAAAACATCATAAGTCAAAAATGCATTAAGTCCATCTAAACCACTGAACACCCCAGGCTAGCAGCCCCACACACTGTGGAATACCAGCTGTTTTCTCATGCGACTGCATGGCTGACTGGGAGCTGTGGCTCACTGCCACTGCCCATGTCATGAGAGAGGGTGTCATACCTAGCCCAAGAACAGATCAAATTTGAAATTCAAAATATGGTTTCTCCCAGATGCATATATGGCTTTCATGCCATTGTAAAGTGAAAAAGTCAAATATGTTGAACCGAAAAGTCTGGGACCATGTGTATATGTAATACTTAGTGAACTTACACCATTAAAATAGCAAGTGTGCCTGACATAGCAGATTTGGGAACTACCATAAATGACCCTTTGTGGAAAGCGGAAGTGTGGGCAGACTGCCAGCTGCAAGACTCCTCAGAGTCATAGGCTTCCAACAGCAAATTCTTCAGAGCAAGTGGAGGCAGGATGCAAATCCAGTTGACTTAGAGATATCTAGCATAGTTAAGCTGTCAGACCACCATGGAGGAAGTCACATGTCCTCTGCCTTTCCCTCTTGGTCGTTCTGTTATTCATTCTTACCATTCACCTCCTGACTTCCCTGGGAAAGACACTGAAGAAGCAGAGATAGAGAGGGGGTGGAGAAGTCATGTGTGAGGAAGGGTGTCCTGGCTACTGAGGGCTAAGAGCCCTACATTATCCTCCCTTTGCATTGCTCTTTCACTCCAACTGACAGGACAGGCCCGGGTTCCAGGGACAGGTTAAAACTATGTAAGACACAATCTCTGTCCCTTAAGAGTCTCAAGCAGGCAGCAGTCTAGTAAACACAGGCGCTCAGTGCAGGGAACTAGGCTATGTGGTCCAGGCGGCGTAGAGGCAATCTGGAACACTGGGCTGGGTCTTTAGAGATCAGTGTGATGTCTCTAGACAGACAGAAGAGAGAGACCTTCCACATATGCAAAAGAGTAAGCTGAAAGTTTGCTGGCCTCATAATGTCTACGTGAGGGGGGAAAACGGGTGGTAAGATGAACAGAGATAGGGGCATAAAGAACCACATTTTGGGCTGGAGCTGTGGCTCAAGTGGTAGAGTACCTGCCTGGTAAGTGCAAGAGTTTGAGTTCAAACTCCAGGACCACACCACCAAAAAGGAAAAAAAGAACCACATTTTCTACCCTAAGGATCCCAATCTTTCTTGTGAAGTCACTGAGAATTCAATGCAGGGCTTTTGGGCACAGGGGTAACTTTATCACTCTTGGGAAAGGTCACTCTGAATGGAGGATGTTTGGCATGTAGCAGAGGAGGATGAAGAGGAGTTGTCAGGATTAGCAGAATCTCATCTGATCCTGGCCCACAGAAAGATTTTTAGAGGTCAGGTATCATGGCTTCCACTTAGAAAATGTATTCCTCCCCAGACAGAGCTGAGCGCATGTAGGGGCTGGCTGTATGAATAGATGAGGGCTGGATGGGTGGGTTTATGATTCCACTGCCCTGTTGATTTTATCCTGTTGCAATTCCTCTTCTCCCCTTAGCCATCTATCTCTGTAAGAGGACCATGCAGAATAAAGCAAGGCTGGAACTGGCGGATTATGAAGCAGTAAGTATGATTGCTTCCCGGGCTTGGTCTGGGAGGTGAGCAATGTCCTAACTGCAGCTCTGTTTAAGCTTCATTCCCCTTTCAGACAGTAGAGGGGAAGTCTCTTCTGCTTCTCTCCTTATCACCATGATAATGCAACTGCATCTTTATATAAATAACTCTCAAAACTCAACAATAAGAAATAAACAACTCAACATAAAAATTGACAAAGGAAGCTAGGCATGCTGGCACACATCTATAATCCCAGACTAAAGCAGAAGAATTAAGAGTTCAAGGCTAGCCTGGGCTACATGGTGAGACCCTGTCACAAAACAAAAACAAAAAGCAAAGAACTTAAATAGATATTTCACCAAAGAAGACAAAAAGGTAACAACAAAAAAAATACATGAAAAAATGTTCGACAGTATTAGCTATTTGGAAAACATGGTGATAATCCATCGTGAGACAACACTGCACACCTATTAAGATAGCTAAAATAAAAAGTACTGACAAGCTCAAGTGATATGAGCAGGTGGAACAACCAGAAATCCCTTGATTGCTGATGGGAAGGCAAAATGGTACAGTCACTCTGGAAAACAGGTAGGCAATTTCTTATTAAATTAAACATATTCTCATTATATGTAACCAAGCAGAGAAATCAGAATTTATTTGCACACAAAAATACCTAAGGCCCATATCCACACTAGCTTTATATTTGTAAACTGAAAGCTAAAAACAACCCAGAAACACTTTTTAACAGTTAGTACCATGATAAAAACTAACCATGGTACATCCATACAATGGAATACTATGCTACTATAAAAAGGAATAAATTGTTGATATATACAACCATTTGAGGATCAAAGACAACATGCTGAGTGGAAGAATCCACTCTTAAATCAGCCATTCCATCGATATGATGTTCTCTTAAAGACAAAGCTATCCCAAGGGAAAGCAGATCAATGGCTGTGGTTATGAACGTGGTAAAGTGTGAATATAAAGAGAGAGCCCAAGGGACTGTTGGAAATGATGCAACTATTCTGTGTCCATCTTGTCGTGGTGGTGGTTGTAGGAATCTATACCTGTGTTAAAATTCACAGATATCTCCTGAAAGGAAATATGTCAAATTTGCTGCATAATGACTTTGTAAATTAAAACTTGCATCGTAATCCCACTCTATGCTTGGGGGTAGAGACTGAATTCCAGAACAAAATTCAATCCAGAAAATAAAATGTATGTCACAAGAGATATGTCCTGTCCCCAGTTTCTTACCTTCCTCCATCTTCCTTCATAAGATGTAGTTTCTTCAAGAATTTGAGGTTCACCAGCATATTCATAACCAGTCCCATCTGAAAGAGCCCAGAACCAAAACACAGAGAATGCAAAGAGTCACAGATAATTTAGAACAAATGCTTAACTTTTGGTTGTAGAATCTTTCCTCAAAACTGAACTTTATATGGGTCACTTCCTTCTCCCTACACACCGCCTGGTGGCAGTGTCACTGAGCCATGAAATAACTGAGAGCCAGCAGCTATGGGTCAAGAGGCAACGGTTATGGGTGGTGAACAATCCTTCCTTGGAAAGTCCAGAATTAACAGCATCTCAGACCCACCCACCTCCAAATGCCCCTCCCGCTTTCCTGCCTCAGTTTTCCAAAAGAAGCATGAGGCCCCACACTGTCAGGCCTTGCCTCTGTCAGGTCCCTGTGCCCAAGCCAACCAGACCATGGCTCCCTTCTCCATTGCCCAAAGGCAAATGTGTAAGAGCCTGCTCTCCACCATCTTTGATCCCACTGGCACCTCAGACCTGTGAAGTGGGGAAGAGTAAAGGAGGATGCAATGCAGATTGACCAGAAACTTGGGACCTGGCCTAAATCTACACATCAGATAATATGGAATATTGAGTAAGATCCTCCCAACCAAACTTGCAGTGGTGGGTCTGTTCTCTGAGCATCCTGGGAGCTCAGTCCTATCCCTGTCTGCCCTGACACCTCCATAGTCTCATCACCCCTCTTTCCAAAGACTACTGTTCTGTGTGCCCAGGGCAAAGAGCTCGGCCACCACTGCTTTACTTCCTATCACAGCCTTGAAGAAAGAGCCAGGCTGCAGAGGAATTGTGGCCCCTCCGTCTGCTCCCTTGCTCACATTTTCTATGTGTTAGAAAAGATCCTATACAGAAATAAGGCAGCTCAACTCATGACGTATTTCATTGGACGTTCTCTTCTCTTGCCCTATAATGGTTCTGTCCTGGTATTTTATAAAGAATATGGTATTACGATGTTTCTTCAAATAATAAAATGTTCCTATAGAGCTAGGCTCTAGCTCAGTGGAGAGCTCTTGCCAGCAGGTGCAAGGTCATGAGTTTGATCCGTAGCACCGAAGAAAAAAAAAAAAACATTTTTTTCAGGTTAAAGTTCTGCATAAAATGGTTAGAAACTTAAAAAGCATCTTGTTTCCAAAATCCACTAATTTTATTACATTTTTCTGGTTATGTATTCTCTTTGTAGAAAACAAAAATTCAAACAAAAAAGAAAGGAGAGAGAAAAACCTGTCATTCTCCCCTCCCATAAGTTTTTTTTTTCTATACCTACATTTATTTTCCTTTACAAAAAAATAGGGCCATATCAGCAATATTATTGTGTTGGCTACTTTTTTCCCCAAACAAATACTGTAGTGTCTGAGGAATCTTTCTATGTCTGTAATATTAATCTTTATTATCATTTTTAATGGCTGCCTAGTACTTTGTGGTGTGACGGTGTTGTAGTTCATATTACTCTCCCCAGTTGATTGACACTTAGCCATCATCAGCCTGGCTTCCTATCAACAGTGCAAGAGTCACAGGGACAGGTTTCAGAAATACTTTCACGAAAAGCCTTGGTATTAGCTGTGAGTTCATGTGCAGTGCTCTTCAGTTGAAGCTCCTTTTATATTAATAATCCTCTAATGAGGGTAATCAATTAGTGGTGGCCTGAGCTCTATGAAAATACATAGCATAATGTGGGATCCAGCCATGCATTAATCAGAATTAGGAGGACCATTAGGGGGCCTGTCAAACTCCCCTCCTCATTGTCCTAATGTTCAGGAAGGTAAGTCTGCAGATTTAGAGAAAATATTTTTTCACTTTTGCCCTGAAAGCAATCTTGAATAGTTTTTCTGTCTTTCTGTTTTTGGTTTTTCCTTTTCTGGCTATACCAAACATAGACACTCCCTTTGGTCTACTTTTAAGTCCTAACTCTCTGCCTTCCACTTTCTCTGCCATGTTCTCTTGGCTTTCTTTTCCTGTGACTTTCTCAGTTCCCTGCTGGATGTGTCCTTGAGTGATCCATCCTTGGCTTTGTAAACCAACAGGTTGCAAAGCCCCTGTCATTCCTTCCCCCAATAGTACAAACCATCATTTTCAGTAGCTTTCATGACAAGTGCTATGTGAGTTGTGTTTTATAAAACACACAAGAAGAGAGAATCAGGTGAAGCAGAGACTTCAGACCTAATGGATGCGTAAGCGAACATTAATCACCTCTGGACAACAGGGTCTGGTGCAAATTCAAATTGGGTTCACATGCAGGGGATTTAATGTAGAGCCTTGCTATTTTGTTGAGAATAACCAAAATGGATGGTTGCCTTGTAATAAGCATAGATATTGATGTGTTAACTTATGATGATTAATGACTTCTTGTCAATTTCCATTTCTCAATAGGAAAACTTAGCAAGACTCCAGAGAGCCTTTGCAAGGAAATGGGAATTCATCTTTATGCAAGCAGAAGCACAAGTAAAGTAGGTGAACTTAACAGAAATGCTTTCAGAGAGAAAATGACTCTCTGGAATTTGGAGATGGTGTGAGGGAGGGATTGCAAAGTGAGGTTTCCAGCTAGGTTAGTTTCTCTCACCTCTCAGGAGGACAACTGAATAGAAAGAAGGGTCAGGATGGACCAGTTTCATCTTTGGAACCAATGTGACTCTAAAATTTCAAAAGCACATGCTTCAGCAGACAAGGAGGATCCTGCCCAGATTTCCAATTATTCTTCTTTATTTGGAAAACATTGGGGCTGGAGAGTTTGTCTTCATAGGTAAAGGTATTAGAGTATTAGGAAGAACAAGTAACTCCTCCTCCTTCTTCCCTTCATGGGAGGAGTTTAGAACCAATTGGAAAATAAGGCATAGAAGTTAGACATTTGGAGTCTGTTAATTAAAAGCTAGATGGAAGCACTCAGCTTTGGATCTGTGGTCATAGATTCACTCTTCCTTCCTGGGTAGACGTGGGTATCTGTAGGCCCACCCAGGCACAGCTGACCCCTGTAAGCCTACTACATGCAGAGAACAGATATGCTGAGATATCCACACATGGGAACACAGAAGGACTAGCTGAGATTTCTCAGTTTCTCCTTTCAAGTCCAATAAGTTAAGTCATTCTTCTTCCCCAAAGGATAGGAGATGACAGGAAAAAGTTAGAAGGAATTTTCCACCCATTTTCCTTCCCAGATGCATAGTAGAAATTCCTTCCACTCTAACATGGTCATCAACCAGATCCATTGAATTCTGAGACATGAAATCACTGTCGTCAGGAAATCTCTTGTTCTTTCTAATAATGGTGTCTGGCTTAGCCAGTGTTAATAGGAAATGTGGGACAGAAGGGTAGAACACAGAAGCTGAGCAGGGAGAATGCCAGCACAGTTTTCTGGGTACCACTTACATGTGAGCAGCCCTGTGGGGCTTTGGAGGAGCCCTTTCACCTTTTGTGGGTGACACTGTTGTGGATGGACATCAATCACAGGTGTGGTCATGGTTGAAATGGCACGGGATCATCTAGTTCAATGGTCTGCATGCTGTCATTGCTGTCACCTTCTGTCTACAGTCTCTGCCTTTCCCCTTGAAGCCAGCCACCTGCTGGTCACCCCAGTGTTCCCAGCTGCCCCAAGTGGAGATGGGTGCCAGGCATTGGGTGCTGAGCTGCACAGGAGGCATCTGGGGAAGCAGAAGCTGGGGAGGAGACAGGATTTAGATGGATTGAAGGAGAATTGTGCCTGTGGACTCAGAAGCCACAGAGAAGCAAAGAGGAACACAAATTTGTTCTTCTGGAATCAAACAGCACCACATGTTATAAAGGGAGGGAAGATTGTCACTTCCTGCATATATGGTATTTCTCCATTAGCTTTTTTGATTAACTTTGTGATTACATTAGAATTGTGGGCCATTTAAGTACACAGTAATTATCACTAAAATCACAGGGTGATTATGGGTTTATTTCAGTCCAGTAAACCAAAGTGCTCCCAAGAGAGTTGAGAACCAGAAGTTACACGGCAATTAATTCAAGTTGCTTTTTACTTAGATAATATGAAGTAATGCTTGGGGGGTGGGAGGGAGTGTATTATCTGAGTTGCTGATGAGAACATAAAGAATCTGTCTTTGTCACCTGTAATTTCCTTCTGAAATTTATGCCTTCCCCAACTGAGGCCTGTGATGTTTGCCTTCTGGGTCTTATCTCATGCTAGGGCCATTACTTTGCCTTTAGAAAGCCAGATGGTTTAAATGACTTTCAAAACACATAATTGCAGCATTTTGAAGACATTTCTACTGCCCTAAATCTAAAGCAAACTTTCAAATTTGAGATGGAACACTGGTAAGCCAGTGGTTATGTTCCTTCTTATAAATTTGTTTTGCAATATTCACTTTGAAGTGGGGTTGTGTCAATAGATAATTCGGCTCTTAATAATTGATACCTCAATACTTCACATGGACAGCTTTGTTCTTGTTCTTCCCCAAGACCCACCATGTTGGTGGTGTAAGTATGGCAGTTTGTAATCTTGTGAAAATTTTTGTGTGGAGTTCCTGAGATTTCCCGGAGGGAGCTGTACACCTGCAGAGACAAGGGACCATGCAGGGGGCAACAGTCTTGGGTACAGCTTAGCTCCTAGGAACAGGAGCAGAGAGCTGAGGCAGGGCCAGAGGGAGAAACAAACAAAAGTATCTCTTTTCCTCTCTTTACTCTTTCAGGATTGATCGAAAAAAGGACAAGACAGAAAGGAAAATATTGGATAGTCAAGAACGGGCCTTTTGGGATGTCCACAGGCCAGTGGTGAGGAAGCTCTGCTTGGTTCTTTAGGGTGTATCTTTTTTCAAATTTTCTTCTTTCTTCTTTTCAAGCAAAGACTGTCTTTAGTGACCAAGTGTCTCATTCTTAAGATAATTGCTAAGCTTCAAGAGACTGGTTTTGCCATTCACTTATATAATCTCAGTAAATTTTCTGGAATATATGCCAGCTCTATCTTTAAAAAATTCTCCACCCATGAAAATATGGAATTGGAAATGGGGGGGATAGGAATTCTACCAAGAAACTATCGACCCTAAGTCAACAATTTTCATTTCCACTGTCATCCAACTCTAAACTTTAAAACACTCTCTTTCATAGCTTGTTAGTTATTATTCACCATGGTTATGTTCTATAAAGTATTTGAGAACACTGAATTAGTGAATACAGAAGCATTGTTCCTCAAGGAAATACAGAGCTTGGTTCCTGTGACCCTCTGGTCACAGCATTTTTGTCAACTGATCAATGTATAACTTTGTCTAATATGTGTTTCCATATAATGATAGCTTATTTAATAACATATAGTGTTTATTCATTGACAATGAGCTTACAGTCAACAGCACTATAAGTCATGCCACAATGAAGCTTATCTAACACACATGCTCTCTGTGGTACATCATAGCCTCATTGAGCTTGGGAACAGTGGACAGCTCTTTAGCACTCTGCCTGAAGACCATTTAAACAGAAAATAATCACCAACAAGAAGCACAAAAATACAGAAAGCTTTGCATTAAATAACCCTAAATAGACTGGTTTATAGCATGAAATAAGAAGGCAGAGTCCTGCCTCGTTCAACTGCAGCTGGGCACATACATGTGAAGCAACTCATGCTGGTGTGCTGTGCTGTCCACAAATGATCCTTAAATCTCTGCGAATATTGAGTTGGAGGTTATAAGTAAATTTTAGCAAGTAGGTGAATTTACAAATATGAAATCATAAACAATAAGGTTTAACTGGATTTCTAATTTTGTATCATTAAAACAAATCTTTCATTTCCTTCATGTAATGGAAATAAACGTGAACTAATACGATTTCAACCTTCCTCAAAACGGATCAAAAACAAAAGCAAAAACATAGCTTCCTGATATTGGAGTCTTTTCAAATAGTTAGGTATGTGAAATAGCAGAAGCCATGCCCAAAGAAATCTTGCCACTTGAATAATAACAAGTTTGTTCTTAGAAACTGAACACTATACCATCTACATACCATCCTTATTATAGTATCAGCTTTCCTATTTCGTATGGGAACTCTATGGTGGAACAAATATTGCTACTCTATGGTGGAAAATGAAAAGCATCATGCATTCTCTATAATGGGAAAGAAGAGGGTTGGTTGTATTAGTGTTCCTTGGACTCAATTAAAAGAGTAATTTTCACTTTGTAATTTATATGATTTTCTTTTGCTCTCAGCCAGGCTGTGTGAACACAACGGAAATGGATATTAGAAAATGTCGACGTTTGAAGAATCCACAAAAGGTTAAAAAGGTTCGCTAGTTTAGCTGAACAAAAAATTCTTAATGTAAATAGCTCTTCCATTTCTGGTACTCTTCAGAATATAATTTGCTATTTGAATTCTTCCTTATTGTATCTTTGGAAATCATTTTATTGACAAATTCTAGAAACCTTTGAGTGTGAGCTAGGCATTGTACTTGCTGCTGGGATTCAGTGGCAGGTCCTCATGGAGCCCACAGACTGGCAGGGAATGAAACCAGCCACAGGCCACAGGGCCACAAGTGTAGCAGAGGAAGAATGGATGGTTCTAGAAGAATATTTAAGCCAGACTGGGGCTTCCCAGAAGCTTCATGAAAGCAGGGTCAATGAGATGAAGGGTAAATAGCCATTGGCTCTGGGGAGGTGGTAGAGAAGAAAGGAAACTAAAGGAACAAAATGGAAAAGCCCACGAGTGACAGAGATTTTTAGTAGAGCTAGATTATCCACACTTACATCACCATTTTGTCCAAATATAAATCACCCCATGATCAATTGTGTTTCACTTTACTGAAAAGGGTAGTGGCCATAGCACACCCATGGGTGCCACACTCAAACTTCATTCCTATCCATACATCCACTCTACCATCACATCAAGGATGTACTCCAAATATTAATTTGAAAATCCTTTATCCAAAATGCTAGGGATCAGAAATGTTTCAGATTTCAGAATATTTTCATAAGCACATTGAGGTATCTTAGAATGGGACTCAAGTCTGAACACAAAATTCATTTATGTGTTCTAAGTACCTTATACTCATAGCCTAAAAGTAATTGTATACAATAGCCTGAAGGTAATTTTATACAATATTTTAGTGAACCTGTATTTAGGCCAAAACCTATGACATGAAGTCATTTCCACAAGTTCTGAAAGGGAGACAGAGAAACAGAGACCTGGCATGTGTGTGTGTGTGTGTGTGTGTGTGTGTGTGTGTGTGTGTGTGTGTGTGTATGCACACTTCTTGAATCTGCTCTTCACTGAGATAATGCCCGGTATATTATATTTATTTGTCTTAAATATCCTTATTTAATTTTTAAGGGCCCCTAATTCTAATATTCCAGAATTACATAGAGCAGCATGCGTCTCATCTCTACCTGTCTTGATTTCGCAGATTTCAAATACAAACAACATGTCCTTGAGGGCTTTGGTTTCTTTCCCAAAGCAAAGATTGTCTTTAGTCTGTTCATAACACTAAGAACCACTTAAAGGGGAACCAAGCGTGGACAGATAAAGAAATTTAACAAGGAAAGCTGTTTAACTTAAATGGGGGCAAACCTGAACACTGCCATCTCAAATTTGTACCAGATGGACTTGTCCCCTGCTGACCAGCAGGATGTGTAAAAGGGATCTTTTACATTCTTTTTTTTTTTTGGGGGGGGGGGTATTGGCACTAATGATTTTTTTTGTTTTTTTTTTTCTTTTATTATTTATATGTGCATACAAGGCTTGGGTCATTTTTCCCCCCTGCCCCCACCCCCTCCCTTAACACCCACTCCGCCCCCTCCCTCTCCCTCCACCCCCTCAATACCCAACAGAAACTATTTTGTCCTTATTTCTAATTTTGTTGTAGAGAGAGTATAAGCAATAATAGGAAGGAACAAGGGTTTTTACTGGTTGAGATAAGGATAGCTATACAGGGAGTTGACTCACATTAATTTCCTGTGCGTGGGTGTTACCTTCTAGGTTAATTCTTTTTGATCTCACCTTTTCTCTAGTACCTGTTCCCCTTTTCCTATTGGCCTCAGTTGCTTTAAGGTATCTGCTTTAGTTTCTCTGCGTTGAGGGCAACAAATGCTAGCTAGTTTTTTAGGTGTCTTACCTGTCCTCACACCTTCCTTGTGTGCACTCGCTTTTATCATGTCAACAGTCATTCTTGAACTCTCTTTTGCCTCAGAATTGCCTGTGGTATTTGATTAAAGTGCAGAGTCCCAAACCCACCCACCAACCCTCTGATTCAATAGGTCTGAGGTGGGGCTCACAAGTGCATCTTTACCAAGTACCCCAGATGGTTCTTTGCAGATGGGCTCTGGACCATATTAGGAAAAACAGTGATATATACAAGGAGACTATTTCAATGCAATAAAAGGAAGGATTTTTCTAACAGTTGTAACCCAAAGGTGGAATGAAATGCCTTAAGAGGCAGAGTTCCCACCATTGGAGTAATTCAAGCAGAGACCAGTCACCTTTGTCTGGATGTCATAAAAGGCATTGGAAGAATCAGATAAGGGGTTAGACTAGCTGACATCTGAACTGCCCCTCAACTCTGAGGAGACATGATGCATTTTCTTCCTTCTTGTTCTAGTCAGTGTATGGCGTGACTGAGGAATCCCAGAGCCCTGTGCACATACCCAGCCAGCCAATCAGGAGAACAACAAAAGACGACATCCGGAAACAGGTGAATGAACTGATTCCTGCACTCCCATGGGCAGACATGGCCTATTTAAAACCATTTTTATGTTCACCTCTGAAGGCTGAGTGAACTTTGATTTTCTGGAAACCGCAGTGGAATCCAGCTGTGGGCGACGTGAGCCTATGAGTGCTGGGTATGAACCACCCTGGAAAGCTGAAAGGAAGTATTCTCTACTGTGTCCCTCCAGCAGTTATTAAAGAAGGGTGTAAATGAGTTATCCAGATGCCAGGCTGACTGCTGGGGAGCTAGAGAGGGAGGGGATCATGTCCCATGGTCCTTAAAATTGTAATGCACACCCAGAGTACACAGGCTTGGGACTACCAACTCGATGGGTGTGATTCAAAAGGGAAGCTTAAGAATAAAGAATGCTGCAATACCACTTCAGCATTATCTGGTTGAATATTACTTTCCTTCATGGTCAACGGAGAACAGCTGATACCATTATTTCTTCTCGCATTTACCAGTATATTCGGCAACTTGAGGACTTACTCTTTACGTTATGCATTACTGGCTGCTGGCATGAGTTTGGCAAAGGTGTAAACTAGGTTCCTTCTCTCAGCAAATTTATTACTAGGTGGGGAAGAGAAACAAGAGAAATAGCTGTTGATGATCCTAGTCGAACATACCAAGCACATGGATATGATGTCCACTTGAAACACAGGCTTGCTCCACACAAGTGTTTTTGGTGCGTGTGTTACCTGTCCATCCTGTTGCTAAGCTCTGTAGGATTATGTGCTGCCTTTAAGTTTGGGGAATAATTACGGGGAATCAAGACTTAAATGGTAACAGTATCGGCAAACACATGACAGAGGCTAAATTGTAGAGTATGAATCTTAAGTGTGGTAGACATTTCCAAAAGGGCAAATTGGTTGCTGGAGCACAAAGCAGGAGGGTAGTATTAAGTCTTGCCGAGGACTGTTTGGATCTTGGTGGAAATATAGGAGTTGGGTTCATGAGATGAAGGGGAAAGAAGAAGTCTGTTTGGGACTCAATATCCCTGTTCTATCTTTCCCCAGATAACATTTTTGAATGCACAGATTGACAGACACTGTTTGAAAATGTCCAAAGTGGCTGAAAGGTAGGTTTCCCCCTGGATAATTTTATTGCTTGCTTCTTACTTTACAAGGGAGAAATGTTACAGGGCTATAGCTAACAACTATAGGTGTTCAATTGCTACACTGGAGTTACTCCTTAATCTGATGTGTAAAACACACACACACAGAGGCTTTTGTGAGTGTAGCTAATAGAACAGGCCTCCCCTGAGTGATGTCAAGAACTGTTCTGCTGCTAAAACTTCTCAGAGGGTGGCCACAAGACCTTGTCAATCAGGGAAGAATGTCCTTAAAAACTCCATCATGCACCTTTGCCTTCAGCTCCCTGATTAATTCAAGTGGAATCACTCCCTTTTCAGCTATAAAATGCTCAGATTCACTTGATAGGGGAAATAAATTATGCACGCCCTTTGAGGTGCTGGCCACCTAAACAGAAGGGGACTGGATCCTCAGAAGGTGTTCTGCCACCACACATCATCAAGCACTGAAATGCATCGGATCAACTGTAAAGAAAATATTTGGCCCCTCTAGCCTGGATTCCGCAGAAGCATTTGAGCAACAGTCAGCACCAGTAGCTGGTTCCACTCCATTAACTCGTGGGAGATTCAATTTTAGCAACTAAATGGTCTGTTTTTGAACTCTACAGTGAATAGAAGAGACCACCTGGGGAATACATCTAATCAGACAGCCAGACCTGAACATTTGTCCATCCATACACTGCTGTTAAAGCGATGACCAATCTCTGAAAGAATCAAGGGCTAAACTGAGTTCTTTAAGCTCAGTTCGTATGATCCAGCTGAAAGCCTTTCTCTGCTGGCCCACATCTTTTTGGGTAAATAATGTCAAATGGAAGCTAAGAAAACCCCATCCTCAGATCCAAAGCCTGAATTAGCACTCTACCTTAGGGGGCCAAGGACATTTGTGGCTTTGGGCTCTTATTTTTGATGGCATCTTGTAGCTATTTTATCTTGGTGTGTATTCTTGAGTATTGGCATTATTGACACTCTGGACCAGATCATTGCTCACTGTGTTTATATAGTGTCCTGGGCATGGTAGGATATTTAGCAGCATCTCTGACCCCTTGTGCTTCAGGGGCCAGTGGTCTCTGCCTCCACTACTCTGACAGCCAAAAATGATCCAGAGAGGAGCAGAAAAATCACCCCCATTAAGAATCAACTGGTGTTCCTGCCTTTCCTAATGCTAATGGTTCTGAAAGAGCTGATGGCTGGAGCTCTCCTTACACTTAGGTACCAGCTGTCCTGGAGTCCCCTTTTACCCCGTTGTTAACATGTGGGGTTTCTGACCAGAGCACCAGGTTCTGAAAGTGCTTTTTAGGACTCACTGTAGTTGCCTTTGCTCCAAAAGCATGGTTGAGAGTAAAATAACTGAATTCTCCTGATGTCATAGTCCATGAGGAACCATAAGCCTCTTGCTGTGTGAAGCAGGGACAGAAATGGCTTCCATGGCATGATATAGGTTTGGTGTGCAATCCAGGGAAATGCCTGGCCCTAGAAGGTGCCTGAGAGTTACAGTCATGGGAGGGAGTGCACACAGCGGTGCTGTCTCCTGGGTTCTAGGTACCCAGGTCCAGTGAGCTGAGCCCCATGATCTGGGTAAATAAGGGCATTAAACAATGGGAGTTCCCAGGCCTCAAGCCTCGGGACTGGAGGCAGTGGTCCCAGGGTAGAGCCGGGAAGCTGTATTCTGGATAATCTTTACGTGCACTGGTCTGGTCTCTGAAGTGCTGGTGAAGGCACACCGTTGGCAGCTATTCAGATCCTCAGACCGAATGGAGAGCTCACATCCCACGACGCATCAATTTTGTCTTATCTTGGGAGTGTAGGGGCAGAGCCTGAGATGGCATGCGGTAGGCAGGCACCTCCCAGGTGTGCTGAGGCCAAGGTGGCCCAGGTGGGGGCAGGGATGGGGGCTGGCACATCCTATTATTTGTTTATCTGCTGTCTGGGTGGACCCCCACCTGGTGCATCTAATTATGCTGAGTGGTGCTCACACTTGAGGGATTACCCAGCCCAGCTCCTTATTCCCCAGCTAGAAGCTTCCATGAGTCTGACCCAAGCAGAGGCTGGATTTTTATTCCCGGCAGCAGTAACTGGCAACTTCTCAATGTGACCACACGAAGGCTTTTCATTAGAACCACAAGGAAACTCCCAGATAGGGAGGAGGAGGGAGAGGAGCCAGGTGTTAGCAGGAGATAAGCAGCAGGAGCCAGGTCTGTCCGTGGCTCTGCTATGGGAGTAGGCACTGGCAGCCAGCCAGAGGTGAAAGCTGAGATCTGTCAGGTAGGCCACACAGTCCTGTCCCAGATCAGGTTTCCGGGCCTGCTCCAGGTGATAAGTGGTAATTAGTCAGGATCCCATCCCCCTGAGAAAAGGTCCTCATGGCTTTTTTTCACTTAGTTCCCTGAGAGTTGATGAGGGGGAGGGGACAGAGGGGCAGGGCCTGATGATTGTGATGGTCCAGTTCTGAAAAAGCTAGAGTTTTGGGGTGGAGTTGTCGGGCACAGCCAGACCCAGCAGGGAGAGAATAGGAAGCTTTACAAACTAACGGGGCAGAACAGAGGGTTTAGAGGATGGGTCTGGAACCGGCTACGAAGGTTTGAATGCTACTTCAGCCACCTGTTTTCTAGCAGATGAAACAAGCTGCTTCATCTCTCTGAGCCTCTGCTTCTGCCTGTTGAAGGGGAATACAGTAGCAGTGCTTAACTTCCAAGGTCAGTGGATTAGTGCATCTCGAGAGCTTGCTCCAGTCCTGAACATTCAGTACCCACACAGTGACCAGGAATGATTATTTTCCCAGGTGGTGATTGATGGCACTTTGGAAAGAAGCTGAATTTATGTACTTGAGATGAAATGAACTGGTGTATGGTGCTCAGAGGAACACAGGGGAGGCCAAGAGGGAGGCTGGCCCTGAAGATGGCAGTTTCATACTAATGCAGTTCTTCCTGCCCACTCTCTCTCTCTTTTCCATCTCTTTCCCATGGAGGCCTGCAGGCTGGCACTGCAGCCCATAATCTGTGATGCCTCTCTGCCATGGCTAAAGTGGCACCTTTGGAAAGGGCAAAACACACATGAGGAAACTGGTTCTTCTGCACAGGCCTTCTCAGGTTATCCCAGTTTCAGATTTCTGTCCATTGTCCCCATCAGTGTTTAAGTGCTCCCAAAATGCCAGCATCATAGCAACCAAACTACATTTGCTAAATTGTTTTTTGTACCTGGAAGCAGTGCAGAAACCTGTCTAAGATTTTGCCCTATGCTTGCTTCAGAAAGAATAGTCCCTGCATACACAAATGAGCTTTTCAGATAACCACTTAACACCTTAAGCTTTTTTTTAATTTTAACTATTTTAAATTAAAAATCTTTCTTATATAGGGTGCATGCACTTGCCTTCCTAAAGAAAGGGTGCTGCACTTCAGTTAATCCTTCTGGATGAGTCAAGTGAGTGTTCTTATGTTTGGCTAGAAATTTCTTCAGTGATCAGAATCTTTGGATGTGCCACATCTGCCTTCCTCTCTTTACATGGCCCCAGACCATCATGTTCTTCGAGTCCCTAAAAAGATACTAGCGGGGTGACTTTCTGGTTCCTGTCAACACACTTGCTCTGGTAGCCTTGCCTCCTCTCTAGCCAACATCACTTTCTAATCTGTAGCAGACCAAATGTATCCATTAGCTATGGCTCACTACCAAAGCACCCTAAAACTCAGTGGCTTAAAACTACAGTAATCTCCCCTTATCCACAGAGGATTCATTCTAAGACACCCCCAGGGGATGCCTGAAACTGCAGGTAGTACTGAATGCCTGTTTTTCTCCCATACATCCATACCTAGAATAAAGTTCTATTTATAAATTTGACGAGTAAGAGATTAACAAAAAACCAGAACAATGGTAACAGTATATTATGTTATGTTATGTGGTTTCTCTCAGTATCTTTTTGTACTTTCACGTTTTCATTTAAAGGAAGCAGTTTATGGCTTCTTTTTGGCACATCTGAATTGCCATCATCACTACTCTTGCACTTTGGTGACAGTATTGAGTAAAATAAGGGTTGCATGAGCACAAGCACTGCAATGCATGACAGTTGATCTGAAAACCAGACTGCAACTAAGTGATGGCGGGTAGTGTATACAGCATGGATACACTGGACAAAGGGATGATTCAGGTCCTGGCTGGACAGCATCAATCTCAGAGACAGGTGGTAGTTTAAAAAGTCAATTTGGTAGTCAGCAGTGACAAACAAATGGCTCCCAGTAAAGGGGTAAAGATGAGCCAAGTCCAGAATAAAATGAAGTAGAATAAAATGAAGCAACTTGATCACTCTGTGTGCAGGCAGCATGGCATGATACCTACAGTGATCATGGCTAAGGGGGTTCCTCCTTATCAAGCTGGTTGTTTTGATGTTGTTCATTGCCCTGGGAGGAACAGGGAAATACACAGAGATGCTAGGCACCTTACAACTAAAACATAGATTTTTGTATTCTCAAAGTTGGTTTGTCAAGTGCTATAAGATGTGGGACATATTGAGGCGGGGGGAGAGGGAGGGGGCGGAGTGGGTGGTAAGGGAGGGGGTGGGGGTAGGGGGCAGAAATGAACCAAGCCTTGTATGCACATATGAATAATAAAAGAAAAATGAAAAAAAAAAAGACGTGGGACAGCTCAAGATTTCATCACTCTACTCAAAACAGCATCCAATTTAAAGCTCATGAATTGTTTATTACTAGAATTTTCCATTTAATATTTCCAGACTGCAGTTGACCATGAGTAACCGAAACTGCAGAAAGTGAGACCATGGCAAGGGGGCACTCTGATACAGGGGTGTACTACTTCTCTCATGGCCATGTGCCAGCTGGTTACATGGCTCAGCCATATGGCCGTGTGCAGCTGTGGACTGGCTTGGTGACTCTGCTGATCTTGTCTGGGCCCTCTCCCATGCTTGGCTTCTGCCCTATGCTTCCTATGGACTCTCGTCCTCGAGCTGGTTGCTTTGATATTGCTCAGTTGGGGATAGTGGAATTGCGGGAGCGGCAGCATGCAGAACCTCCAGTGCACAGCTGGCACTCTGCCATTTCTGCTGCAATTTATGAGATAAAATAAGTCACAAGCCCATGTAGACTCAAAGTCTGGGGCAAGAGAGACAGTTATTGAAATCAATTTACCATACCAGGAAATCAAATAACCAATACCTCAGCCTTGATCCTAAAGCCAGGGTGAAAAGCCTTCTCCATGAAGTGTGCTTCTGTGCTTCTTTTTTAAATTTCTTTTCTTTTCTTTTTTTGGTGGTACCAGGGTTTGAACTCAGGACCTCACACTTGCTAGGCAAGGACTCTATCTCTTGAGCCACACTTAACCCTGCATGGAGTTGATTTTACCTCTACACTCTACTGAGGGGTCTCTGTGTTAGCCAACTTTCCCTTACTATTACAAAATACCAAAAATAATCAACTTATAAGTAGGGAACATTTATTTTGGCTCACAGTTTCATAGATTTCAGTTCATGGTTGTTTGACCCCATCATATTAGGCCTGTGGCAAGGCAGAACATCCCATGAACACATGGTAGAGCAAAGCTACTCACCTTGGAGTGACCAGGAAGCAAAGAAAAAGGAAAACAGGCAGAAGTCCCAATATCCCCTTCAAGGGCGCACCCTGAGTGAACTCAGTTCCTTCCTCTGGGCCCCATTCCCAAAGGTTCCACCACATCCCAACACAATGACAAGCTTTTCACACATGGCCTTGAGGGACATCTATGATCCAAACCATAATAGCCCCTTTGGTCACTTATCTCATCTTTGTTCTCCAGCTAGTTGAAGTTGCTGAATAAATGAGGTCCTTTTTGCAAGAGTTAAGGGTGTCCCATTTTTATTCACATAAGTCTTACAGCACTTGAACTTTGAGAATACAAAAATCTGTGCATTTTAGGTCCAAACTGTCTGGTATCTCCATGGGCATCTCTGCCCTGTTCCCCACCAGAGTCTTGTTCCCATCCATAGTGATGCAGAGCTACGTCACAATTGCCCCAGGTATACTGTGACATTGCCCACATGCAGAGAGATCAAGTTGCTTCATTTGATGTCTGCTTCTGTACTTGGCTCAATCCTTACCCCATTACCAGGAGCCATTTGTGTGTCACAGATGACTGCCAAATTGATTTTTTTTAGGCATCATCTTGCTTGCCCATCTCTGAGATTGCTGCTGCTCCCTGAAATTGGATGCTGGTTCCTCCTCCGCCCCTTGACCCTCAGTGATCATGAAATGTAATTAATGAAATGAGATAAGACAGCAAGGACTGGATACCCTAAGGCTCTATTAAAAAGCTGCTAAGGTGATAGAAGTCCATGAACTCCATGTCTAATGATAGATTCAGGGGAGAGAGAAAAAGGAGGTCAAAGAAGTCATTACAACTTTGCTTTTAAGTGATTCCAGAAACCATGGGGTCCTTGCTTCTCTTTCTTCCCATTCCATCTTAGCTGATAGAAAAGAAAAAGAAAAGGACCAGAGGTAACATTTTAGCCAGGATGCCTCTACGCAGACTGAGATCCAGGATCAGTAGCCTGTGGAAGGAAAGGGGCCAGGAGACCAGGCCTGGCATACACTTTCTTTCTGAGGGACTAATTCACCTTCATGCTCCTTCACTCATCCCAAGTTGCTGTGCTGATGTAATTTCTCTAGGTACCTTGTCATTATGGAGTTCTTTATTCTGTCTCCTCCCTGCCTTCTCCAATCTGGAAATTAATTAATTAGTTAATTAATGGGAACCAAGTTTTTCTTCTTCCCCTTCTCCAAAGCTACCCTGTTTTTCATTCTCCTTTCTCATCAGATCCTTTCTGTCCTGGTTTTCTTTTGTGCATCATAGTTTAAAATCTGCACTGGGCCAGGGGGAGGGTGCAAACCTGCCCTCCTCTTTGCCTTCTTTCACCTTTGGTTTCTGGGTTTCCTGCTGTTTAGAGGTGCTGACTTCACAAAAGCTTAGAGAATTTGTATTGTATTTCTGAAGTGGAAATGATGCCACTATGCCAAAGTGCTTTAGAGTCTGTGTCTTACTCTCCCTTCAATAGTGGTTTCCATCGCTGCAGGCCACACTCACTGTCCCTTTTCCCTGGCACTTACCAATGTCAGTGTCTCCTCACCTTGTCCCCTACTGGCTCTGTGAGCCAAGCCAAATTTCACCTGTGCGCACTGAGGTCTCAGCACTCCTTCCTCAATACGGTTCATCCCATGCTGGACAGCTTCTCGTCTTCCTCCAACTCACCTATTACACTTTTTTGTCACATCCCATAATTTGTCACAAAATTATCAGTCTTTTTTTTTTTTATTGTTGTTGTTAAGACAGGACGAAATCTAAAACATTTTTCCAAATTTTTTAGGAGGTCGAACTAAACATTCTTAGACTCCCTTTCAATATTTCCTCCCTCTCCAAGTTTATCAAAGACAGACCATGATTATAATCTAACTTGGGAAAATTTCCAATGAATAACCACCTCACCTCCGTAACTGGTGTCTGTAGTTAGAAACTGACTTTGCTGTTAGCTCAGTGCTAACATCTTCCTGTGATCCACAGAGCTGTTTGCTATTTAATGACATCAGTAGGTGCTGAGTACTGTCTACCAAATGTCTGAGTGACCACAGAGTGTCCCCTTGACAGCATCTGGTAGATTTTTGCCACTGACTATAGGGAAATGAGGCAAGAGTATGTGGACAGATCGGTTAACTCTGTACCTACACCCAAGAGTCAGTTCAAGGTCCCAGAAATTGCTAGGTTAGTATCTTCTTACGGAGTATAAACTTGTTTTTTGAAAATAAGGAAATTAGATACTGATCAGTAGGAGTCATGATAAAAGGACAAGAATTTGAGAGGCATTCACTGAGAAATACTGTTCCCAACAGACTTCCTCCAGATTTCTTACATTTATTTTCTCTTTTCCATTGCCTCCTAGTTCTGCTTTTGTACTGTGCACATCTATCTGTCTGTGGACCCTTGTTGCTTTGTGCAGCTATGCACTGCTCACCCAGCAAAGCCCTTTATATACCTCTGTTTTGTTTTCACTGTTTGCTTTTGCTGCCCTTCCCCAAGTCTTTCTGTGGTCATTAGTATTGACTTTGAACACACATAGTACTGAGTATCGACCATGGCTGCCTCCTTCATTGCCTGCCTGCCTATTCTTTGTCTTGGGCCTCCTGAACAGACAGTTAATTCTGTGCCCGTGCACCACCAGGAAGAACACGTTTTGGTGCATGGGGAGCCTCTCTGCTCAGTGCTACAAAGGGCTGCCTTCATGAACTTGTCTTCACCTTCTCCTCTTCTCAAGCGTACTAGCTAGATTTCAAGCGAAATAACCAACTTCAACGTGGTTCAGCAAAAAGGAGTATATATTGGCTCCCAGAACACAGGGAGGGACAGCAGAGTTGAGCTCTAGGCTCAGGAAATGCGAAGTGAGGACCTTGAGCATTTCTGAGTCTCCTTCTCTAGCTGTGGTCCTGCTCCCGTTCCACACAGCCTCGGTGTCTTTCACTACAAACTTGTGCTAAGAAACAAGACGACCCCGTCATTTATGACTGTGTTACTTCCACTGCTGAAGCCAGAGAGAGAACACATTGACCTAGGTTGGGGAAGATGTCTGGTTCCTGGACAAATCAACCATGGCCAGGAGCAGGGCTTAAAGATAGGTCCGTGGCAGCCCTGTGTACATGACAGGGTGCAATTACCAGGAGATGGGTAGAACAGGGCAGAAACCCAGTGGCACCTCTATGCTGCTCACCCATTTTGGAGGACTTCTCAACACCCAGGATCCCTACCCGCTTCTCTCAGATTTCTTAGAGACCTAGTATAAGCTCAGCACAGCCAAGTTTGTTCACCATATTCCTGGGAAATGATTCTGTTGCTCTTTGCTTCTCCTTTCACACTACAAATGACACTGGATAGCCTAGAAGCAAACCCCAAAGCCTTTCGATATTTCTGCATTAAGCTTAGTTAATTAAGCTTAATTAAGCTTAGGTTGGTGTGTAGCCAACCTTTTGTTTTTGTTTTTTATCATTGTTTTTAAGAGCTCTTTTTTTTTCTTTTATTATTCATATGTGCATACAATACTTGGGTCATTTCTCCCCCCTGCCCCCACCCCCTCCCTTACCACCCACTCCACCCCCTCCCTCTCCCCCCCCCACCCCCTCAATACCCAGCAGAAACTATTTTGCCCTTATTTCTAATTTTGTTGTAGAGAGAGTATAAGCAATAACAGGAAGGGACAAGGGTTTTTGCTGGCTGAGATAAGGATAGCTATACAGGGTATTGACTCACATTGATTTCCTGTGCGTGGGTGTTACCTTCTAGGTTAATTGTTTTTGATCTAACCTTTTCTCTAGTTCCTGGTCCCCTTTTCCTATTGGCCTCAGTTGCATGTAAGGTATCTGCTTTAGTTTCTCTGCGTTAAGGGCAACAAATGCTAGCTAGTTTTTTAGGTGTCTTACCTATCCTCACCCCTCCCTTGTGTGCTCTCGCTTTTATCATGTGCTCATAGTCTAATCCCATTGTTGTGTTTGCCCTTGATCTAATGTCCACATATAAGGGAGAACATACGATTTTTGGTCTTTTGGGCCAGGCTAACCTCACTCAGAATGATGTTCTCCAATTCCATCCATTTACCAGCGAATGATAACATTTCGTTCTTCTTCATGGCTGCATAAAATTCCATTGTGTATAGATACCACATTTTCTTAATCCATTCGTCAGTGGGGGGGCATCTTGGCTGTTTCCATAACTGTAGCCAACCTTTTGTTTCCGTCCTCTGTGTCCCTCCCTTGGAAGCTCTAGCTCTCAAGCCCAAGGCCCTTGCAGCCCACATGGAAGACAAAGAGCAAGAAGAAGACATGCAGTCCTGGCCTTCATGCCTTACACTGTTTCTGCACAAAGAAAAAAGAGACCACCTTCCCTCTGCCCAGTGCAAGGGATTGTCTCCCCTCCTTTCAGCCCCTTGCCACACCAGTTGTGGAGTAAATGCTCTCTCCAACTCTCTCTGGGAAGATCAACCACTGGAGTTACCCATAGGAACCTCCAAGAAAATGTACATTGCTGTCTTCTGTCTTCCATGTAGTGTGAAGGCAAGCAGGGCAGAGGATGAAGCATAGATTTTTGAACACTTGAGTTAATTTGCACCGGATGTGACAATGACAGTGAAGCAATACATGTTGCTTCCATTTCCTAAACATCCATGCAGGCCTTTGTACACCTTTTGTGTACTGCCATACCCACCTGCTCAGGACTGTATCTTTTACCTTCTGCACCAGTTCCTCTCAAGTGACACTTGTAGTAAGCAGAATTGTGGCCCCTCACAGATGTCCATGTCCAAACCTCCAGAACCTATGAGTAGGTTATGCTACATGGCAAGGAGAATTAAGGCTGTAGATAGAGTCAAGTTTGCTAACCAGTTGATTTTTAAATAGGGAGATCATTCTGGATTAACCAGGTGGACCCAAAATCATCACAATAACCCTTAAAAGATAGAAGAGGGAGACAGAAGAGCCAGTGTCACTATGATAACAGTTGAGAAAGGCTCAAGCTGTTCTGGATACCTGAGAGCTCCCTAGTTTCCCATCTCAGCCTTTCCCAAGCCTCCCATGCTCTCCCCTTGCCCCAGAGCTCATTCAGAACTCCATCTGGGGACCTATCCCTGGAGCCTGATCTGCCTATCTGGATCCCTCCTTCCCAGGCTGTAAGTATGGCCATGTGTAAGTTCTAATTAAAACCAAGCTACAGAGGGGCATCCAATGAAACCCCCAGCCTATCTCACAGAAATCTGAGAAAGGATGGGGGATGAAGGGGAGGAAATTTGGTTTTTCCATCCCTATGTTCTACTATAGAAAAACCTGTCTCTAGTTTTTTTTTTAAATAAAATAAAATAAAAATTCCCCCATAACTTGTAACTAAGTAGTTAAAAGAGGCCCTAGCTTTTGCTTTGGGCTGCCAACTGGAGGCCTTTTATTTGAGATACAAACCCAACTGAGGCTGAGGTCATTGTAATAGCCAAAGGCAGGACAAAGGTATCATGGCTGATGGGAGCCCATGAATTGTATGTCTCATCTCAGATTCTGACAATGCTATCGATCCCCAAATGAGTCACAGTCACCAGAATTGAGGACAAACTTCTGCTATTTTAAGCCACCACACTTGTGGTATTTGTTATAGCACAATGTGAAACCTCATCTCTTTCGGGAAGAATGAAATCAGCCCAGGTGACAAATGAGTGGCTCCCTGTTGTGGACTGGCTTGCAACCTGCTCCTGCCTGCCAGGGTTCTTCCTGAGGGCCCCTTTACTGAACACTATGCCTGAAAAGCTCTTACCAATGAAGTCCTGCCTGGCAGAAATGTGTATCTTGAAGGAGGCTTACAGGACAGAGGATTGGCCTCCACTGGGCATAGTGGTTTCAATCATGGTTTTCATATTTGTAGAGGATTTTAAAGATTCTTTTTAAGAGCCTACCAATTGTTTAGTCACAGTGGTCCTGAGTACTCAACAAGACCCATCCTATAACATAGGATGAACTTGATAAAGATCAGCTAAATGACTCACTAAAACCAAGGCTTTCCAACTCGGACCACTGCTCCTTCTAGCCCACTGGATAAGGGTCTATGCCTAGGATGGCAAGAAGGCTCTGGGGTGACAGGAAATTTTCATCCTTCTTTAAAAACCCAAATTAGCAAATCAAAATTGTTCATTTTGATTTGATGAACAAAATACTGTATATCCTGAGCTCCTCAGAAAATTGAGGAATAAAGTATGGGATTCTTTTCTAAACTTTAATGTGCATGTGAGTCACCTGGGGATTTCACTAACATACAGATTCTGACTCAGTAGTTGTTGGCTTGGGTCTGTGTGTCTGCATGCCTGTGCTTTTTTTTTTATTAGCACATAATAGTTGTACAGGGGGATACATTGTGATGCTCCATGTGGGCTTACGATATGCCTTAGTTAGACTAGCCCATCCATAGTTCTCCTTCTTCTCCCTCCCCCCTTCTTAGAACAATTTCAATAGGTTTCATTATTCTATTTTCATATATGAATGCAGCGAATACAGAATACATCTACCATATTCACCCTTTCTTTTGCAACCCGCCCCCCCCCCCACACTGGTACCACTCCCAGAAAAGACCTGTTTTACCTTCCTGTCCATTTTTTTAAGTAGATATTGATAGTCCAAGGAGGGCTCACCTTGGCATTTCAGACATGTAGATATTGTACATTAGTCAGATCAGCCCCCCCATTATTTACTCTTTCACTATCATCATGCTCCCCTATTATTCAACAGCTTACAGCACATTAAGTTATATTATATCTATATATAGCTGGGATGCTTCAATATTTTTCATTCCCTAACATTTCTTTCCCATAGTCCCCTCAAACAGACCCACTAATACAATATTGTCCTCTTGCTCACTAAATATATATATGATCATACATGTGTTTATGTGTACATTTATCTTATGGGTCTAGCTTCCACATATAAGGGTAGTTTTTTTTGTTTTTTTTTTATTATTTTATTATTCATATGTGCATACAAGGCTTGGTTCATTTCTCCCGCCTGCCCCCACCCCCTCCCTTACCACCCACTCCCCCCCCTCCCTCTCCCCCCCACCCCCTCAATACCCAGCAGAAACTATTTTGCCCTTATTTCTAATTTTGTTGAAGAGAGAGTATAAGCAATAATAGGAAGGAACAAGGGTTTTTGCTGGTTGAGATAAGGATAGCTATACAGGGAGTTGACTCACATTAATTTCCTGTGCGTGGGTGTTACCTTCTAGGTTAATTCTTTTTTATCTAACCTTTTCTCTAGTTCCTGGTCCCCTTTTCCTATTGGCCTCAGTTGCTTTTAAGGTATCTGCTTTAGTTTCTCTGAGTTAAGGGCAACAAATGCTAGCTAATTTTTTAGGTGTCTTACCTATCCTCATCCCTCCCTTTTGTGCTCTCGCTTTTATCATATGTTCAAAGTCTAATCTATAAGGGTAGTTTTTGAGCCTGACTTATTTTGCTTAACATCATGCTCTCCAGTTCCATCCATTTACCTGCCAGCAACATAATTCCATTCTTCTTTATGGCTGGGTAAAACTCCATTGTGTACATTACCACATTTTATTAATCCATTCACCAGTTATAGGCCATTTGGACTGTTTCCAAGGCTTGGCTATTGTGAATAGTGCTGTAATAAACATGGGCATGCAGGTGGCTCTGTCATATCCTGGAGCACATTCCTTTGGATATATGCCCAGGAGTGGTATCACCTGTGCTGCTGCTTGTGACCCACACTCAGTGGCAATGAGATGGAGCCTCTGCTGAAGGTCTTTCCAGTTTCTTTATTAAGCTAATTGACCCTGAAAGTCAACCAAGACAATATGGTGGACATGTTTGTCATCTCTCTTCCCCCACCCCAAAGAATAAAAATGGTATGAACTTATAATCTCAACAAATTAACAGACTAATGGTTTCTGTCTCATTTTTCTGAGATAGAAAAATCTATGGAATTGGAGAACATAACCACAGGCCCCCTTTTCTTGATTTATAATGTTAAACTTTTTCAATTGGGCAGTGAGTACAAAGGTGGTTTCTTACAATGTCTGGAGTTTTGGCTTGTTTTTGTTTGTTTTTGAGACACAGCCTTGCTAACATGGCCCAGGCTGGCCTTGAACTCATGATCCTTCTGCCTTAGCCTTCAGAATGCAGGTATTACAGGTGTGAACCATCATGCCCAGCTCTGACGATTTTCTACCTTTCTGAAACCTGAAATTTAATCAAAAAGAAATTATGTGGAGCTAGAGTGAAGATCATTGTGTGCCTGTGCTGGGAGCAGAAATGTTAAACTGAGTAAGCCCATTTACCCAACAGAAGCTGGCCCTGGCTCTTGAAGGCAGTGGGGCCATGAATGACAAAGCAAGGGAAGAGGCTGCCAGCAGTAGAATGGGCCAAGTTGGCCTCTGGAGACTTTGGGTCCCTCGATCTCTGACCCATCTAGAACACAATCTCTCCCTATTCACCACCACCATAAGAGATGCACAGATTAATCTCTGGAGAAACTGAGCCACGTAACCGCAAAACTTGTGCACCTCAGATATCATAAGGGGCCAGGTGAAAACAAGAGAAGTAGTGGAATCTCTATGTGCTGAATTATGGGACCAGCAAGGATGGAAAGGGGTGATACCTTTTCTCACTCATCCCATAAGGCTCAAGGCCAACACTCCTATAACAAAGACGGGTTAACAAGAGAAAAGCACAGCAAATGTATTTAATCAAAGTTCTACATGACATGGAGCCTTCAAGAAAGAAGACCCAAAGACCCAGGGAAAGTTGTTTTTCTGCTTAGGTTTTGTGAAGAATGGACAGCCATGTGAAATGTGTATGATTGGATGGTAAAAGACTAAGGACAGAAACCAGCAAGGCCTGTCTGTTCAGATTCTCCTTTGCCTCTCTATGTAGCATTCCTTCCTCCTGGGTACAGGGCAGGATTCCTCCAGAATGAGAGTCATCAGGGAAGAAGGGAATGGGTGGCCTTTCTAGGTTGTATGTCTTCCTTTGGCTTATGGCTGTACGACCTGCCTTAGAGAAGAGGAATTCTGGTTTCTATGACTCACTTCAGGGGAGGAAAAAGGGTTGGAGACAGGAAGGCAGGAGGTCAGAAAGACCTTGCACTGAGGTTCTTTAGTCTCCTTTAACTCAAAGTGCTCATTATGCCAAGGTGCCATACTTTTGGGTATTGTGTTCTGAGCCCCTCCCCTGCCCTCTGTCAGGTCTCCAGAAATCAGATATATACACTTGCAGGCAAGAGACTGTCAAACTACAACCTGTGCACCAAACCTACTCCATTCTCTGTTCTTGCAAGTGAAGTTTTATTGGAACACAGTCACATACACATTCATTTGTGAATAGTCTATACTTCTGCCACAAAGAAAAGCAGAGTAATTGCAACAGATACTATGTGGCCCATAAATCCTAAAATATTAACTACCTAGACCTTAAAGAAAAAACTTGCTGACCCCTGCTTAGAGAAAAATAGATGTTCCCAGAAAAAAAGCTCCAGATTCCTCGTTTGCGCCCTAGAGAAAAGACTGACACCACAATCCAACCACAAACCAGTTGACAAGCTCTGTCCACACACACACTGACCCGCTAAGGAAGTTCCAGTACTTCACTCTTAAGCACAAATGGATGTCCAAAGACTTTTCAGATATTCAAGGAAAGTCATAGTGTGAAAGAGCATCATTTTTACCTAAAAAAAAAAACAGAAAAAAAGGAACTTGGAGGAACTCAAAACAATGCAATGAACAAGAAATTTACAATAAAAATACATAGTAAGTATCCAGTGAGATGTAAGAAGTTATTTCATAGCTGGACGCCAGTGATTCATGCCTGTTTTCTGAGCTCTCAGGAAGCAGAGATCAGGAGGATCGCACTTCGAGGCTGCCCAGGCAAATATCTCAAAAAAGAGACCCTATGTCAAAAATACCCAACACAAAAAAGGGCTGGCAGAGTGGCTCAAGTGGTAGAGTGCCTGCCTAGCAAGCATGAGGCCCTGAGTTCAAACCTTAGTACCACAAAAAGAAGAAAAGCTATTTTATCTATACAAGAAACTTGATACTCTGAACAGTAAGAGTGTCAGCCCAAATATAAATCTAAATAAATAGGTCAAAAGATAGTCAAACTAAAAGACAAGCAGATGAAAAATAGGAGAGAAAATTAGACTTACAATTCAAGATATATATCCCAATATTTAACTAAAAATAATTGCAAAGCAAGAAAACAGAGGAAAGAAGGATATGAGGCTAGCAAAGAAATAATATAAAATTTCTGGAAAAATTTTTTTCATTTATTACATATTGAGCCCAGCACAGTGAATGAAAAACAACAAGCAAGTTGCCATCATGAAATTTCAGAGCACTATGGCAATAAAGAGAAGGTTCTGAGTTGACAGAGAGAAAAAAAACAAACAAAAAACTAAGAGTCAAAATGGATCCCAAGTTCTCAATAACCGTACTGGTGCCAAAAAGTTCAGTAATGCCTTCAAAATTCTGAAGGAAAATGATTTTTAACCTAACAATCTAGGACCAGTACTATCAGTCAAATATGGAGATAAAAATAAAAGCATTTTTGACTTACAAAGACTGAAAATAATTAGCTCTCATGCATACTTTGTTAGAAAACTGCTGAAGGATGTGTTTCAACACAACCAAAGAGTAAAACCAAGAGCCAGACATGGAATCCAGGAAACATGGCTCAACACAGAAAGGATGAAAGTCCCAGGGCGAGGATTTTGCATGAGGCCTAGAGAGCATGTGATCCAGACAGGAGCAAGACAACTAAAAGCTGTGGGGAAAGAACTACCAGGAGAAAACAGATAGAACCGATCAATTATGCAGTATGTTTAAGATGAAGGGAGAAATTACTAGACGCTTTAACAGGGGTGTTAAAACACTTGAAAAAATAGCATGCTTCTAAACTAAACAGTATATAATTTTATCTGGTTGAGTAATGAGGACAACTGGCCATTGATTTAACAAAAACTATTCAATGAATTTATTTGGACTTTCTCTGGAGAGCAGGGAATGGGGCCTTGGGGGCCAGTGAGTAGAAAGTAAAGCCTTACCTTAAATCAGCAGGTCAAGAGCAGCTACAACAGTATGCAATTTAGAAACATGCAGGTAAAGAAACCTGTTTCTGTGAAAAGATATGAGGAAAGCCATTGCTTTTGCTTTTTTGCACATAAAAGTATAATCAAGTGCCATGCGGTTGTTTTGACTGTCTTCAGGTGTGTATTATCTATTCAGATCTATTTGAATATAATTATAACTAGAAAAAACTAAGTTACTTTTTGGAATAACATGTACATGAACTCCTTGTGGCTTGCTAGGATTTCAAAGCCTTTACAATAAGGAAGTCAGCCAGCGGGGAATGCTAGGCATCTGGTGGAACGGTGGTGTCTCCTCTGAGATCCCTAGTCTTCATAGCAGGGTGGCACACAAGCAGGTTTGGAGTAGCGTATCAGCAAGGCTGGCATCAACAGGAAGAGATGCACCAAGGCTCCGGTAAAACACTACCTGGCAAAAAAACCCACATAAAATGCATATGTCTACTAAGACTGCAACAAATGAAAACTGACATATTTCATAACAAGAAGGGGACAAGGACGGATGAGAAGAGTTTGATTTGTCAGAAATGGGGTGGGAATATTTTTTCATTTAATTTTCAACTCTAGGAAAACTGCTATTGTATCTGTGTGAAAGAGTTAAAGTTTTTCCAGGAAATTAGTGGCACTTTTGCTCTGCTTCCCCCACCCCCCCCCCCCGCAGTTTAATTGCTTACACGGAACAGTACGTGGAATACGATCCTTTCATTACGCCAGCAGAACCATCTAACCCTTGGATCAGCGATGACATCACTCTATGGGACATAGAGATGAGGTAACAAAACTGTTTTACGGTTTGGGAGTGGGAGGGATGTAAACAGGAATCCATGAGGTCAGGAGATTACCTTATTCTGTGTCTTCATTTGACAGAAACCCTTGAAGTTACCTCTAGTCTCTTGGTCATGGTTTCTACCTCCTTATATTTGAATGTGGGTCCTTTGTGACTGCCCTCTGACTCTCTCTGACCCTTTGTACAGCCTGACACCTGGGACAGTCTCACCATTTCTTAGTTCTGAGTGCTGGAAGGGAAGAATCTGTGGCCCAATTTATTGTCTTCATATTAGACAGTAACAACACCGCTTACCAGTACTTTCTCTGTACTGGCCACACCACACAGGAAGTGCCTTCCATTGAAGCCCCTCAGCAAGTAAAGCTTATTCTTCTTACCATGGAGCAGATGAGGAAACTGAGGCACAGCATAGTTAATGAACTTGCCCAAGGGTCACACAGCCAGTCCACAGCAGCACTGGGATTGGAACCTGAGAAAAGAGCACCAAAGCTGTGGTTTTCATCCCTCTGCTCTTCTGGAGCACTTGGCAGCAGTGATTCCATCATCCAGTAGCCATGCCCTGGGAAGGAGGCACGTGTAGTGACTTAATAGCAGAGAAACCGAAGCCCAGAGGGATACAGGGACCTTTCACAATTACAGAAAAAGCCACACAGACAGCTTCATGTGGTCTACAATCAGGTGGACCACTTCTTTCTTTTTTCATTAGCTGTCACTCTCACATTCCCTTTCTTTTTGGCATCTTTCCCTGAAATGGAAAAGCCTTATAAACACTAACAAAAGTCATAGATGCTTGCTGTAAAAAATTCACGCCATCTAGATGTGCATAAGGGCTGGTAGAGTGACTCAAGTGTTTGAGCAAGCATGAGGCCCTGAGTTCAAGCCCCAGTACCACCAAAAAAAAAAAAAACTGTAGATGTGCATAAAGAAGAAGAAGAAACCCCCCTCTTCCCCCAACCTACTCTTATCTTCCAGGAAGAACCTTTGAATATTCTGATAATCTGGTTCCCAAACTGCACCAGGGTACCCCAGAGAACTGCAAGTAGCTCCTAGTGTTAGCACAAGGGAGTGTGAATTGCTGAAGGACATGTCTGACATGTGTGTCAAATACTGTGTGAACTATGGCTTGGGGTAGGCCAGTGTCCACATCAGAGCACACCTCTTCCTTTTCTGTGAAGTTCCATCTTTGCACGTGTAGGTTTTCAGAGCAATTGCTAGGATAAAAAGTGAATACTATGCAAAAATGAACAAGGACTAGGACTAGGAATAGGAAAACCAGAGAGTCCAATCTGATTTTAAAGTTTGAGAAAACGTGCAGTGCCCAATAGGTGCACCCTGGAGCCACTTATAAATGAAATTTAAAAATTATTTTTCTTTCAGTTTATGTGTATTTCACATGGCAATAAGTTGCTAAGACATAACTGAATATTAAGTTGATTGGTCCTGATCTTGATAAAAGTGTTAGGTATTTCTTTTGGCCCAAGAGTACCAAAGCTCCTGAGATACTAAGGGGGCCGTGAACTCAGAAAGTTTGGGAACTTCTGATTAAGTGTCTCTTTAGATTCTTATGCATATAAAATATACAACTTTTCAGCATAATTGGGTTCATTATATATAGGTATGCATAAATGTATATATATGCAAATATAGATATAGTCCAATGTTTTTTTAGTTAGCATGACAATCTTTCCACATAAACAGATTTAGAGCCATACTTTTGTTATCTCCATAATATCCCTGGCATGAGGGAAGTAAAATGTATTTAACCAACCTGTGGGTCATAAATATTTAAGTCATGACTCTTTTTTTTATAACACAAAGATTCAAGAAACATTCCTTACACAGGTCCAGTTATTTTTCAGTATAGTTTTCTAGAAGTAGAATTGCTAGGAATGATAGCCTGTTTTAATTGTAGCTCATGGGCCCAGATTTCTCTTGAGCAAAAACACAGCACAGTTGTTCATGCCCTTGGTTTCAGAGTGCCCTTTCCCCACAGCCTTGCCAGCCCAAGCATTCAGAAGCTTTTCAACTTTACAAAGCTCACAGGCTAAAACGAATCTCAGTTTAGTTTCTATTTTTTTTAATTAATGTACTTTAGAGTCTTTTCACATGGTTATTAGGTGCTCATTCTTTTGTGACTTGCTGGTTCTTGTGTTCTTTGCCCATTTTTTAGAGACATGTTTTGCTTTGGATATTGGAATAGAAAAGTTTACTATATTTATCTTATATAAAGTTTACTTACTTATATAAGTTTACTTATATTTATCTGTTTCCTGATATTTTATGATTGCTAAGTTTCCTTCTTTCTTTTTGTTTCTTTTTCCCTTCCCTGACTTTTGCTTTACTAAGTCAAATTTTGTATTGGTCCGTTTTTAAACTATAGTTTCTATTATAGTCATAGTTATTTTTAAGTGTTTTAATTCAAAATGTCAAGGACTGGAATGTGGATTAAGTGGTAGAGTACTTGTCTGGCAAGCACCAGGCCCTGAGTTCAAACCCCAGTACTGCCAAAAAGAAAAAGGTGATACTTGGAAGACAGAGACAGGAGAATCACAGTCCAAGGTCTACCTGGGCAAAATCTCAAGACCCTATCTGATAAACAAACTAAAGGCAAAAGGACTAGGGGGTGTGGCCCAAGTGGAGAACACTTGCCTACCAAGCTGAGGCCTTGAGTTCAATCTCTGGTAGCATTAAGTAATAGTAAAACATTAAAACTAGATGTTTCCCTTCACTTCCTTCACATCCAATTCTTTCCCAAACATGGCCACATAATATGTTGGGGTGTTTTTTTGTTTGTTTATTTTGGTTTTTTTGGTGGTACTGAGGTTTGAACTCAGGGCTTTGCACTTGCTAGGCAGGCTCTTTGCCACTTAAGCATGCTGCCAGCCCCTTTTGCTCTGGTTATTTTTGACGTAAGATCTTCCTTTTTGCCCAGGCTGGCCTAGATTAGACTGTGATCCTTCTATATACACTTCCCATGTTGCTGGCATGACAGGCATGCACTACCATGCCCAGCTATTGGTTAAGATGAGGTCTCCTGAACTTTTTACTCAGACTGGCCTCAAACTGTAATTCTTCCAATCTCAATCTCCCAAGTAGCTAGAATTACAAGTGTGAACCACCAATGCCTGGCCACTTAATATATTTATATTAATATACATATATATATTCCAACATTTTGGTTGGAATATCACCTTAAAAATAAATAATATGTAAACAAGAAGTTCTACCTTTTTACTTACATTTCTCATGTGACCGAGGTAGTCTCTTTCCATTCTGATCCAAGAAGTTAAATCTTTCTTTAACTTTTCTTTCTTCTTTCTTTTTTATTATTGCCTCTTGTTTTCCCACTCTCTCCTTTCTCTCCAGGAAATCCTTTCATAAGAATTCTGGGCCTTTGGAATGGAACTGCCATACCTCTTATATTTTCTCAATTATAATTTCCATCTTTAGTCTTTTTTTTCTAGTCAAGCACTCTATCACTGAGCTACACTCCAGCCCTGGTCTTTTCATTCTATATTAAAATGATAGAATTTCTGGAGTTGCTCTTCAGAGTCCCCAGCTTGGGTTTCAAGAGTGTCCATTCTGTGATTTCATCCTATAATGAGTTTTTCTTTCCCTACTGAGTGTTGAAAGGGGTGGTCAACACCGTGTTTTTTATTTCCAAATGTCTGCATATTTTTTGTTGTGTTTTTGGCTTAGCAGCCTGCTGTACTCTACTGAACCTTGTGAAGATATGATAAGATTTTTTCCTCTATTTTCTATCTTCATATTTTCCTATCTCTACTCTATTTCTGCCATCTAGTCTGTTCATCAAAGGTCGTTGATCACAGGATTGGTCTTCCTGATCATCGTTTTATTGTTCAAACCACAGCTCAGAACAGTCCTTCATATTACCAACAATTTGGAATATTGGTATAAATGGAGGTCTGGACTTTCAACATTGGCCATATTCTCGGACCACCTGGGAATTAACAAAAACCACCAGTGCCCACCCAAGGCCAATGAACTCACAGTTTCTGGCAACAGGACATTGATTTTTGTTGTTTTTGTTTTGTTGTTTCATCTTTCCAGGTAGTCTTGGCCTAAGAAGACTGTGTAGCTGCAGAGAACTAACTCAGCAATCATGTGTCAGTGGTTCTTAGACCACAGGCATTAAATATACAGATGTCCGGTGGTGGCTCTGGACAGCTGCATTTTTAGCAAGCTCTCTAGGAGAGTTTGGGGCACTGCCATTTGAGCCCCTGGTATGATTCCCCCTGGCAGCTTTCCCCTGGGCAGTTCATGCAGCTGTGGGCTTCACCTGTGTGACTTAGTGGGCAGGCACAGGTTCCCTTCTGGGTCTAAGAACAGACTGAAAGATTAGGTTGTCTTTCCAAGTGAGACCAGAAGCTTTGGGAACTTTGGGGGGGGCGGGGTAGAGCATGTAAGGATGCATGACATCCTTACAGCCATGTGCTCTGCTCTGTTTCAGCTCAGGTAGGATTTCTAATGTCCTCAGGTTTGTCCCCATGATGCTTCCCAACAGATCTATTCTTCTCCCTCTGAGATCCATCCTAGGAGAACCCTGTTGGATCTGCTGAAGCCCATGAAGAGCTAGGGTGTCGCTAGAAGTGTCCCTGCATTGCTGAGATGTTTTTCCCTTTCTCTATATATGCCATAAGTTGGCAGAGACAAGACCCTCTGGTGTTATTGCTTATATTAGAAGCTGGCTGGGAAACACCCCCTTTGCTTAGCGAACCTTTTCTGCCATGTGGAGCCTGTTTCATATTTCTGCCCCTGTCTAATGTCTACCAACAGGCTCTACTTCCAGTCCTATTGCTCAGAGCTTGTCTTCCCAGGCTTCTGTTGGGGCACACAGCTATTTTCTTTGATGGCTCCAATAGGTTGCTCTCAATCAGCTTTGACACAAGTTTGACTCATCTGCTTCATACCTTTCTGTGATACCTCAGACTTACCACCTGCAAGAGGAAATTTCTTTATCTCTACATACTATGTTTAGGATTTTTTAAAAGTACTTCACTGAACTTCAAAGTCTCGCTGGTTTCCTCTTCCTGGACCATCCTTCCCCCATAACCAGCTTTCCTTCTCATTCAAGTCTCACAGGGCATTGGTGTTCCTTCCCAAGAAAAACTCTCCATGACTGCCCAATTTGAAGTGGTTGTCCATCCGTCCCATTGTATATGACACCCCTCCCCCAAGTTTACTTTTAAACAGCACTTAAAATTATTTTAGCATCTAGACTTCTGCCTGACATACAAGTAGGCCCTCAGAAATATCAGTTGAATGGAGGATGGATGATCAAGTGATTCTTTGGCCTTGTTACTGATATCTGGGAGAGGAGGAGAGATAAGTGCATGAGTGCAATTCACCATAATAATATGAACTCCGTCCTTTGTTCTTAAGTCAGCAAAGAAGCATGGAACCATTTCAGAACATGGTGATCACCTGGCCTCCTGGCTTATCCCAACCTATTCAGCACTTTATCCTCTTAACAACAAGAAGTCCAGTTCTCACTTATTGTTCGGGCTTCTACTCTAATCTAATGTATAACCTAAGCTAGGTACAGGACCCCACCAACCTGCAAGCAGAATGGAGTTACATAGATGCAAGTGAAAATGAAGCCCTGCTGCTTCTCCCAACACAACAGAGGCTGGCGGTTGATGTTGAGAGAAACTGAATGTGAGATCACTGCCAACATCACACTTTGGCCTAGAGATAGTTCCTGGCCTTGAAATAAAGGCTGGAGATGACCAATAAAATAATGTAATCAAAGGTCACCTTTTTTCTCAGTTTCAGTCTAATTCAACACAAATTTATCAAAATCTACTTTGACCTATGTTGTGAGCAAGAAATTCTCAGGATACAAATATAGCAAGGGAAATCAAACCTGCCATCTTACCATGCGGCTCTGGAATTCCTCCTTGCTTGGCAAAGGGTATTCAGTCACTTGGGGCAGGAAGCAGGCCCTATGAGCAGGGATGTTGGCAGACTCAAACAACAAGAGGGTTCTACTGTGCCAAAGGAGAAAATGAGATGAGTGTGTTTTCTGGTTCTGAGAGGGGAGAACAAAGAGCAGTGAAAAGGAGGGGGAGGGGAGAAGCTGATTGAAACCAGGCCTCTGTGCAAGACCAGGAAAGTTCTAGCACCCAGTGATCAAAGATTTACTTTTTACTTATTTTCTATACTGTTGTTGTGCTCGGGGTACATTGTGACATTTATAAAGGTTCTTACAATATATCATAATTGAATTCCCCTCATCCATCACTTTTTTAAAAAACAGGAATATTGAGGGTTGGAGGCATGGCTCAAGTGGTAGAGCACCTGCCTAGCAAGCTCAAGGCCCTGAGTTCAAACTCCAGCAATGCCAAAAACAAACAAACAAACAAAAGAAGAAAAAACAGGAATATTGAGTATGTGACTTTTGAGTTGTCAGCTGGTCAGAGGGGCAATGCACGCTTCCTTCTCAGTGCCCTGAGATTTCAGTCATGGCTGCCATCCTCCCAGAGAGTTCATATGAAGGATGATTCTCATTGAACATGGGTCAAGATGTGTAACAAAGGAGAGGAAGTGTGTGAGCAAATGGGACTCCACAGGAAATTCATATTAATCTGGGTTAGGCTTTGGATTTTCAAAGGGCTCCAAGTGAACTTTACAATGTCCAGGGCAGAGGACATGACAGACAAAATCTGGATTCTATAAAGATAAAGAGCATACTGTGTCTGCCATAGGGAGGTTGCAGACAGCCCAGTGAAGGACGTCAACAGCAGTTTTACAGAGTAATGGACAAAATGTCATAGCATAAATACCCTAAGTAGGAGAAAATTGTTCTTGGATCCCTTCTCCTTCTCAGTAGGTTCAAAAGTCCAAGCAAAAGAAAGTGCAATTCAGGGGGAAATAAAAAGCTACCATTTTTAAGCATGAGCAAACTATACCTCAAGCCTATCTCATGAAACTTTTGATAAATCAAGTTTAATGAAAGAAAACAGTGATAGCAAGGGCTTAGCACTGGGGAAAAATCAGCCAAAAGTTTCCAGAACACAGTGGAATAGATGCTCTTCAGTCTAAACACTGGCAAAGAGTGTCTCGGAGGCCTCTGGGAAATGTTTCTGGTAGTGCCTTTAATCAATGTGGGGTTTAATGAAACCCAGCTTGCTGGCAGAATTGTGGTTGCTATTCGCTCTCTCCACATACAGGTTTAGCTCTCTCTCTGCTGGATATCAGGCACATAAGCCAATGGTTACAGGGCACCTGGCTTGTCCTGCTTGGCCACAAGCATCATTCCTAGCCAGCTTGACCTGCTAAGAGGCAGAGGCCATCCTTGTGTTGCCCATGCACAGAAAGAACTATTAATCCAGGATATTAGCCAAGCTCCTTTCTTATGACAGTCAATCCCCAAATATGTCCCCTTCAATGAATTCCCTCTTTGCCTGCATGTGCTTCTCTTTGTATCAAAAGGGACATCTCTTTTCATCTAGGTCTTGATGTCTAATTTGACAGACAGACTGTGGCAGAAGTGACATTCTGAGAGCTAACCATGCAGAACTCCCATGGCTTCTACCTTGGTTATTTGAAACATTTGTTTTGGAGGCATTCCTTCTTGGAACTTATCTGCCATGCTATGCCCAAGCCATTTGGGGAAGCCATGTGGGGACAGTCTCAAATAAGTTCTTGATCGACAACCCCAGTCAGCTGCCATGGAGTGAGCCATTTTGGATGTCTAGCTGAGTCCAACCCTCAATCATCCCTGCAGCTGCATTCCAGCTCCTGCTACATGAGAGACCACAGTGAAAACTGCACAGTTGAGCCTGGGAAGCCTGTAGGACAGTAAGAGTGTGTCATAACATGCTATTTTAAGCTTCTGTTTTCAAGATGTTTTTGTTCTACAGCAATAAATAACTAGACCACTCCCCATTGGAGTATTCAAGGCCTATAGTTGTCCTTGGGACAGTAAATAAAATTGTGATTATTTCTTCATAGTGTTGACCCTGAGATGGGGTCATTGACTATTTTTCTCTACAGGAACTATCCTTTTTATTTTTTCTTAATTCATCTAATAATTTATCTCAATCCATTGAGGCTGTTATAACAAAAATACCATAGACTATGTATGGCTTAGAAACAAAAGAAATTTATTTCTGGGGCTGGCAGAGGAGCCAAAGTCATACAGTACATGCCTAGAAAGTGCAAGGCCCTGAGTTCAACTCCAGTACCACACACACACAAAATATTTCTCATAGTTTTGGAAGATCAAGGCACCATCAAGTTTGGTGTGTGGTGAGGGTCTGATTTCTGGTTCAGAATTTTTGGTCCCCATATGGCAGAAAGTCAAGAGAGCTCTCTAGGGTTTCTTTTATAAGACATTAATCCCATTCCTCATGATGTAATTACCTTCCAAGGGCCTCACCTCCTAATACTATCACATCAGGAGTCAGGATTTCAACATATGAACTTTGGAGATACATTCAGTAAATAAAATTCCACTCCTCACCCTCCCCCAAATTTATGAATTCTAGCATACAAAATAAATTTATTCCATCCCCAAAGCCCCAAAAGTCTTGTTCTAGCATCAACTCTGAAGTCTAAAGTCCATAGTCCCATCTAATTATCATCTAAATCAGTTGAAGGTAAAACTCAAGATAAAATTGATCCTGAGGCAAATTCCCCTTGTGAAACTAACAAGTTAAGTGTTTCCAAACTACAATGGTGGAAGAGGTATATAGGATAGACTTTTCCATTCCAATAGAAGAGAAATAGGAAAGAAGAAAGGGGCAATGGGTCCCAAGAAAGTTCAAGTATAATACAGCAAGCAATATTAAAACCTTAGCACTTAAGAATAATCCTCTTTGAGATATAACAATATGTATTGAAAGCTGTTGAAAAGTGGGGGATGGAAGGGAAGGGGTAAGGGAGAGTAATGTAAGGGGTTGAACAGACCATGGTAAAGTATATCACAGCAGGGATACATCAAGAAACCTCTTTGAACATTGACTTGTAAATTAATTATGAAAGACAGGACTATAAAATAGGTACAGTGGGGGAGTACTTATGCGAGGGGGGAGGGTGAATGAAGGAGATTAAGATGAGAGAATATAATTGATGGACTTCATATACGAAATAGAACAATGAAACCTCTTGCAATTGCTTTAAGTGGAGCAGAGAGCGGGTCAAGGAGAAGGGATGGTAAAGGAGATCTAACCAATGTACAATGTGATCGTGTTTGGAATTGTCACAATGAATCCCCCCTGTACAACTAATATATCCTAATAAAAAATTTTTTTAAAGAATAACCTCTTTGGCTTGATGCTCTGCCTTCTAGAGTCAATAAGGCCATTGTCCCACCTCCACAGCATTTTGGGCTGGAGTTGTGTGTGCATGGTTTTCTTGGGCTGATGCTCTGCCTTCCAGGTCCTCTTTGGTATCAACATCCCCTCACAGCTCAGTGAGATTTCCACAGCAGCAGCTCTCTGCTGAGGCCTCACATTTTCCCAGGTTGGGGCACCATGCTGCAGCTCTTTCAGACAGCCTAATACACATGACCCTGATGGGTACAGCCCACACTGCAGCTCTCTTCAAGGACCCCACCTTAGAGGCCCTTGGCAAGGACATCCTGGCCTATCTGAACTGGAGAGGTGACTGTACTGTCCCCAACTCCCCATGATCATGACACTCTGGGCCTGTGGTAAGAGTGGCAGCTCTGGTGACCACTGAGTTCCCTTCAGGGTAAGATTTCCATTATCTTGAAGAATAGCTTCTGGCTTTTGTTGAGATAGTTTATCCATAGTAATGGACCTTACATTACTTATGTTGCAGTAAGTAATGATCTTAATGCAAGGTCATTTTGCCTTTATTTTTTTCAATATTGATGTTTCTAAAACTTTATTTAGATTTTGGTTCCTTAATAATTCTATCTTTAATTCATTATCTCTTGTTATATTTACTATAAGTAGCCAAGAGGAGCCAAGCTACACCTTTAACACAAGACTTAGACATTTTCTCAGCTATATATATATATGGAAGTTGTATCCAAGAAACTTTTAACTGAACAAAATCTCAATGGCAAATATACTAGAAAAAAGAGGGGCAGATGTGGAGTATACAGTTGTAGGAATAGGATGGTGAGTAGTGGGTAGTTTGGAGGACCCAGGTATACCTGAGCAGTATCACCCCCAAGTCCGTGTCTTTCTAGAACCTCAGAATCTGACCTTTTATGGAAACAGGGAAGTTGTAGATGCAGTTAGTTAAGACGAGGTCATACTGGAGTAGGGTGGGCCCCTACTCCAATATGACTGGTATCTTTGTAAGAAAAGAAAACAGAGACACAGACACACGTGGTGCAACAGGGGTAGTGAGGCATTCCTGCACCTGAAGCCAAGGATTGCTGGCAACATCAGAAGTTGAGGGAAAGGCATGGAACAGATTTTTTGCTAAAGCCTTTAGAGAGAGCATGGCCTTGCTAACACCTTGAGTTTGAATTTCTAGCCCCCAGAATTGTGAGACAATAAACTTCTGCTGTTTTAAGCCACCCCGTTTGTTATGACTGAGTTATGACAACCCTAAGAAGTTAATACACCAGGCTATCTTCTCTCTTGAGACCCCCTAGTTTCTGCTGAAACATTGCAGCTTTCTAGATATCTCTGACTTCTACCCAGTTTGCTCTCCGACATCCTAAGATTTCTGGCCTAACCCCAAATTTCCCTTTTCCCACTCCTGCTGTCACAAGGAATCTGGAGGGATTGAATGTGGACTCACTGCTTGATATCAGAAAGTGGTGACATTGGCGTTGAGTCCAGTGAGACTCATCATGTCCATGTCCACGTCCATGAGACAGTCACTACAAAGACTGAGTCACTTCCCATGCCCAGTTTTCGGGGCACAACCTCTGATGGGGGTACAGCTGTCACCAGCACCATTGGTGTAGAACCCTAAATCCTTGGCTGGCAAAGAGAAGTTAGTGTGTCTATCCTAGGTCAGGGCATGACCCTGGCAGAAAAATAGGATGTCCTGAAGCTCTCTGGGGCTTAAATTTGCTGCTAGCCCCAATCCCAGTGAAATGTCTCCATAAACATTAATTTTGGTCTCCTGGAAAGTTATTAGGCTTGATTAGTTCTATGGCTTATATTTGAGAGAATCCAGTATCTGTCTTCATGTGTTGTTGGAAAAGGCTCAGCCTGGTCCTTTAGAATAGATCGTTCATGAAATTCCCCATTGTTTGACCTGATGGGCAGAGCCTGGCACCATCATCCTACTGAGCTGTGCCCAGAAATGCAAAGGTGTACAGCAAGAGCCTCCCCGATCCCCAAGTCACCATCTTAGAATTAGAAGACACGGCTGTTGCCACTTACACATCTATCGGTTTAGAAAGGGTTGGATTTCAATAGCTTACGATATATCCAATACAGTGGTTATCCACATGTAGCTAGTTAAATTCAAGCTTTAATGATTCAAAGTTAAATGTAAAATTCAGTCCATCAGCCATGCTAGCCACTTTTCAAGTACTCAGCAGCCAAATGGTGAGTACTGGCATATTGGAGAGCACAGATGCAGAACTCCACCGTTGCAGAAAGTTCTCTTGGACAGCGCTGGTCTAGAGATATTTGCTTTTCCAAGCCTTCTAACACACAAGTTCTCTTCCCCTTTTTACTGAGAGTAATTTTCTAACATAAATATTGAAACTATATCAACTCCATAATAAGAGGAAACCATGATTTTATTCACTTGCTGTTAGAGATATACTATGTGTCTACTTCCAAAAAGAGGAAAAATAGTTACTGAGAGATCAGTGTTTCCCAGGTGTTAATGTGGACACAAATCATCTAGGGAGCCTGTTAAACTGCAGGTTCTGATTCAGCAGTTCTGGGCGGGGCCTAAATTCTGCATGTCCACAGATCTTACATGCTAATTCTAGCATGTAACTTGTGAATTAGAACCCTGTTGCCGCATGAAGGGTGAGGGGGATTAATATAGCAAGTGGACTTTACATGGAAAGATAGAAGCTGAAAGAGTGTTCTCCTGGTTCAGTACCAGAAGAATGAGACCGGCCCCCTTCTTTCATGTGAGATCACAGAGCACGAATGAACTGAAAAGCATGACAGTGAAGGCTGAACTCTGGAGCCACACATCTAGATTTGACTCTAGACTCTGTCACTTCCTAGCTATGTGTCCTGAGGCAAATTATCACTAGGCCTCAGTGTCCTCTCTGGAAAATGAGAATAATGTTAATACCTTTATTTTTGACAATACTGAGGCAAGCACTTAGGCAAGCTCCCTACCCACTTGAGCCATACCACAGTGCTTTTGCTTTTAGTGTTTTGGGAAATAGGGTCTTTTGTTTTTGCCTAGGGCCAGCCTCAGACCGTGATCCTCCTGTCTCTACCTCCTGAGTAGCTGGGATTGCAGACATGTGCCACTAATACCTTTCTCACAAAGAGTTGTAAGGACTCAGTGCATTAACAGATGTAAAATGCTTAGAACAACTTCTAGCCTATCATAAGCATTGTACCTGGTGATTAAATCATTAAGTAAATGTGGCATTCTGCTTCTAATCAGGTGAACATGGTTTATTCTGGATGAGCCGATGCATTTCTGATCAGATAGACTTCGCTCAACTCTAAACAGATGCTAATTTCTCCTTCATGGATTGAGGAAGGGGCAGGAGGTCGGGGACAGTATTTTGATGAAGGATTGTATTCATGAAGCATCCTGGCTTGTAGTAAAAGTGAGAAAAAAAATGGCAGTGTCAAAAGTTGGACCCATAATTGGCAACTGTGGTCCAGAGATGCCCAATTAACGGTGGCAGTGAATTTCCTACCAACAACAGCCACTTGACTGGCACCCTGGTGACCCTCACCAAACACTGTCCTTTCACATGCCCCTCTTTTAAAGAAACTTTTTGCTGTGGTTACTGTTGGTGTGCAAAAGTCTGCATTTGGACTTTATGCGAGTTTTATGGCATGTCACTAAAGTGCGAGATGTTTCTCTTCAATAGGTAGCAGCAAAATGGACTTACATTGTTGAAGAGAGTGTGACACAGGCTTTTGCCTGGTATTGCTCATTTTTCAAACTTTCTCTTTTCTCTCATACCAAAGCAAAGAGCCCAGCCAGCAGCGAGTAAAAAGATGGGGCTTCTCTTTTGACGAGATTTTGAAGGACCAGGTGGGGCGGGACCAGTTCCTTCGATTCCTGGAGTCGGAATTCAGTTCAGAAAACCTCAGGTAAATTCTCAAAGGTTTGAAATCTATGCAGATTGTGTGTGAAGGAATTGACATAATCAGTCTCTCCACCTCCCTTTTTCCATAAAATATGACTAGGGCCCAAATTCACATTACAGCTAATCTGGCTGAAGTGAAAACAGAGAACAAATTAGAATATGCAATTTTGTTACCACCCTGATAGCAACTACCAACACCAGTATTTTTTAGTTCTTTAGGTCTGGATGACATTTGCTCAACCACCTGGAAACATGTCTTCGATAATAATTAAATAGCCAAATGGATTTGACAACACCATTCATTAAGTAAAACCACAGAAGCATGGCGTTTCAGAGTAGAGAGGCAGTTCATGGGATCTCTTCCTGGTCCCAGAGATTCAGAGGGCCCTAAAAGGTTAAACAGAAGAGAAGGGAGTCTATGGGCTCATTCTAGAATTTCAAAGGACCGAAGTCAGTATCACTCCATAACCAGAGATGTAATTACACAAGCTCATTAAAATGTGTTTTCCTTTTGGAGAAAGTTCTATTAACTTCATGTGCTGGTTACTCTCATCCGAGGCCAGCGAGAACATTCAATTGTTTCTTTTGGTCTATAACTAACTAATACTTTGTGGGGAAAATGTATTTGTGATTACTATTTAATAAGAGAAAAAAAATCCAAAAAGTAGGGTGCAATGTGAGAAAGAAAAGGTGATACATTAAAAGGAAAAGGGTTCCGACTTACGAAAAACTGAGAAAATTGGAGTTTATTCAGCCTTTTATTGTGTTAGATAAAGAACCAGAGTGACTCATGGAAATCTGGCTTACCTAAGACCTCTCAGTGATCTTAGCAAACTGTGACTTCTCCATGGGTAAGGTGAAAATCAACCTCTTTCTCTTTCTCTTTCTCTCTTTCTTTCTCTCTCTCTCTCTCCCCCCCCCCCTTTTATAGACTAGGTTAATTTTCATTTTTAAATGCCGTTTTCTAAAAAAGGAGTTTTATTCATTTTTAATGTTTTGCTTTTAAAAAAATCCAAGTATCTACTGTAGAAAAAGATTTTCTTCTTCAATGTTCATGTGCAAAATTCATGTATTTATTTGAAGTTCCACACATCAACCAGGTGGCAATTACGGCACATCTGTGGTATATCAAGCCCCACTAGGGTCTACTGAAGAATGCAAGGCAGTCAGGATGCATGATCTTTGCCTGCAAGAACCTTGTAGCTCCTTCAGGAAACAAACACAAGAAATGATTAAATCACTAAATGGATATAAATAAGTGTAAACTTTAAAACCATTTTGCAGGTATTTAAAGGAGGAGGAGAAATCAATGCAAACCAGAGTAGGCAAGTGGTAAGATAGACTTTGAAGAACACACAAGATATCTGTAGACAAAGAAAGCAGGAAGAATATTCTAAGCTGAGAGACTAAATCAGCTAAGGGGTATGTGTTAGTCAAACTTTTCGTTGCTGTGACCAATACCTGAGAGAAACACCTTAAGGAAGGAAGGACTTATTTTGCTCACGGTTTCAAAGGTTTCAGTCCTTTGTGGCAGAGAGGGTTTAGCAGAGTTGAGTAGCTAGGTTTCAGTCACATCATGGCAACCAGGAAGCAGAGGGAGAGACTGCCTATACTGTGAGCTCTCTCCTTTTTTCCCTGTTATTCCACCTAGGCTCCCAGACTAGGGGATGGTGCTGCCTGCATTCAGGGTGGGTCTTTCCCCTTAGTTAATTCTCCCTGGTAACACCCTCATAGACACACCAGAGGTATGCTCTACTGATCTCCTAGGCACTTCTCAACACAATTAAGATGACAATCAAGATTAAGTATTTAAGGTGGCAGTGTGACTGTCCCATACGTGAAGTCCTGGGAGAATACAAAGGTGCCAACTAACTGTGTATTGATGCCTTCTAAGCATCCCTGGGCCTATTACAAACCAGACAGGGTTGATTATTTTATTTTCAGGTTGTGATGCAAGAGTTCTCTCCTTATGCTGAAGCCTTGTTTTATAATAAAATAATGAGCTTTGCTTTGATTTGTAATGAAGTATTTGTAAAAGAAGCCTTGATTTCTAATACTGTCCATTAGATCAGTGCTTAGTCAGCCTCCCAGGCTATGTAGGAAGCAAACCCCTATGTGGCCAGCTTAATGCATCTAGGTAGCTTCTCCATGTGGCCAGTTCAGTCCCAGTTTCTGTCCTCAGCATGGTCCCCATGAGCCACATCTAGGAGTCCTTCTCCTCCTCTACATTCCTATTCCCCTTTGGTCCCCAAGATGGAGTGGCACAGTGGTCCCTTTGCCTAACTATTTCCCAGCCCCTGAGTGGACTTCAAACCCTCTGCCACCTGCACTTTCACAGAGAGTTTGGAGAATGACTAGAGGGTCTTGGTCATTGTGATGATTGAGGAGCATCAGCATGCTCAGCTGCCACCTTGCCCAATCTTGGACATTCATTCTGGAAAGCCAGAATGTGACCAGGGCCACATATCAAATCAGACTAGTTTCAGGAAATACACACGACACTTAGGGCCCCTAAGTACACTGAAGAGTGCATCCCTGGCATGTGTTCAACACTTCCTCCTGCCATTACCACTTGCACCTTTGCCAGCTCCTTGCCTAGTGCCAGGAGAGCCACATTTAATCTGGGATGAAAGAAAAAGCAGGATTGTGTGGGAATGTGCTGACCCCCAGCATGCATGCATAAATCCAGACTTAAAGAGGGCCCCTCTGATCCACGACAGGAAAGAGGAAAAAAAGAAAAGAAAATAGAACAGCAGAGAGAGAAAGTATCGCCTAAGACTTCTAAAATTCTTTCTAGAGGCCAAATTCCACTTTTATCATATTCAGCATAACTGGACACAGAGAGGAAAGCTCAGTTTTAACTAACAACCACAGGACCTCTGTCACACATCACAAAGTAGTTGCCTCCCTCCCCTCTCTGTTCATCGTTTTGGCCGCAGATCTTTCATGACCCAGGTCCCAGGATTCAGAGCTCGCCACACTTCCCCCGTCATCTGAGGGACCATGTAGGCTGGGTAGGTGAACCTCCACATGGCCCGATGTGGAATTGTGTAATGGCATAACTTGAGGAAAATGCCCATCTGCAGTGTTGGGCTCAACCCTTTCCTCCAGGGCCAGTCAAGAGCCCAGGATACTGGAATCAGAACAGGAGAGTAAAGAGGAGAGACTGGCCAGAACCCAACCAGACACACTGCAAAATGCCTCTCCACATCTGTCTTCCTGTGGCAGATCTCGCATCTCTCTAGTGGAAGGCATACTTCCATCTTGACATGCTGCACAGCACATGGGGTGCCAGTGAGGTAGCCAAGAGGTTGAATTTACATCAGAGCTTCAAAATGAGGAGCAAAAGAGACCCAAAGTGTCCCCTGGGCCTTTTAATGAAAGAATTATATGATGATATAATATCATGGGAAGTTCTCTCTGATCATTTTCTTCTAGGTGTGTCTGTGAGATGAGTGACGGCTGTCATCTACAGATGACAGGGTGTGGGCAGGCCAGTAGCACATTTTGCTATGACCATCTGGGGCAGGGCTGCCTCTCTCTGTTTCTAATCACCCTGATCCAAGTCCAGAGCTCCTGGGTGGACCCATGAGGCAGCCATCAGCTGGGTGCCATGGGAATGGATGTAGTCCCTCACCAATCAGGTGGGAGCCTCACAATTCTCAAGCAGGAAGTGCCACTAAATTGATGACTTCATCCTTCTCCCAGCTTTGTGTGTTTTGCCATCTCTCCTCCCCCAACACAAATCTTTGTCCTCCCTGGCTTCAAACCCTCTACTGCATGGCAGGGCACGAGTTAAAAATCAAAACCTGCACAAAGAGCTTTCCACGTACATTTTTTATGAGCTGTAACGTCTCCTGAGAGAATGTAGTTGTTCTTCTAACCTGCAGATTGATGATCCTAGTTCCACATGGTGTCAGCTGAAGGGAGAAGCAATTAAAAGAGAGCCCAGGGGGGCTGCCAGGTTTGCCTTCAAAGCTCCATCTCCAGCATTTGCCCCAAGTCCTAGGAAGACCCCAGAAGGTTCATTGGGCCCTGTGGGATACCCCACCAACCAAACACATGATGAATGGGAACCGAGTGACTCCCACAATACCCTGCCCATCTGAACCACTTTGGCCACTACCCAGTTAACAGAGCTCAGCTTCGGTGACTTATGGTAGTTACAGATGTGGACACCTGCAAAATTTCAGCCCAACCGGAGATGAAAATCAAATTTAATCCATTGTCCTGAATTCCTGAGTGACCAGCAGAGGGCGCAGAAACCCTTCATTCTGCTGCGGAGTTCGCTTTTCTCTGGGAACAAACCCAAAGCTGTATTTTCTAACCCGTGAAAATTCTAGTTTGTGAAAAGATAGGTAAGCTGGTAACTGGGGGAGCTTCCTCCTGGCAGGATGGAAAATGATCAATGGCTCCTGGTTCCTCATGCTCCAGCCAGCCTAGAGGAGAAAATCCCATTCTTTGTCAGCATCCAGGGAGAAAGGAGGCTACCCGAGACAGCTCTGACCACCAGTCCACCACCACGGCTTTGCTCCAGTGTTTTCCCAGCCTGGCTGCTCTTGCTTAAGGCCAGTTTCCCTGCCTGCATTCATTTCTAAGCCATTAACACGGATCAAACACCAGCACACAGGCTGCCTCCCACTGCTTAAGGATTGGCAGCAACCACTAGCTCTAAGGATTGGCAGACAGGTGGTCTTCAGGCACCCAGGAGTCCCTGTGTCCTGCCAGGAGAGGGAGCTTAGTGCAGGATGGATGGATTTGATGCTGCTGCTGGCATTTGATGCCCTACTGCATCCTCGTTCTCAAAGGAGTGGCACCTGGAGGCTTTTGATAAGAGCAGAAGCTTCTGGAGCCCCACTGAGCCACCAGTCCGCAGTGGATGTGCTGAGAGAAGCTTTTGTGGCTCTTTGTGGGTGGGGTGGGCTGGAAGATACAAACACACACCAAAGCCTGTTCTGCATTTCTAATTGACACAAAGGTTCTCCTTACCGTCACAGCATGATGGTAAACACATACAGGATGTCAGGACGCTGTTGTGACTGCATTTTTGCTGTCACCTAGGAGGAACAAGGCAAACAAAAGGCTGGGCCACATCCCTGTGTCTGCAGGGAAAGAACATTGTTCAGGGATGTCACTCCAACACCATCCCCATCTACTGATATGCCTGTTGTTTGTTTCTCCTTGTGCCTTTAAAAAAAAACTCTTGTTCTTTTCTGACAGAGAGGACCTTTTGATTTTTATGTAAACCTTACATTTGTTAAAGAAATTTGCATTAGCACTGGCTCCAGAACCTCTCTATACCCAGCTGAGTGGTGGCATTAATGTGGTTCCCAAATAATTCTGCAAAGGGACCCTGAAGTCTCAGGAACCTCAAAGCCTCCCCAGAGGGGTCCGCAGCTCCTCTTCGGAGCAGACTGGAGCAAGAGACAGAGATGACAGAGGATGACGTCCCACATGACATTAATGGAGGCGCAAGAAAGTCACCCACATGTCATGCATTTGGATGGGAAATTGCAGGGAAGGGTGCTGACCAAGAAAGTAGTTTGCAGCCAGAGCCTTGGCTCAGAGGCAACCCCCTGAGGGAGGGCGGGGTCTCCATCTGTCCAGCACATCCTGCAAAGTCCTCTGGACTCCAACTGAATCATAGCTACTGGGTTTTTTTCTCTGTGGTAGCCGGAAGAACATGGGCACCCAGGACCTACAGCAGAAAGCAGGGAGAGTAGGGTTGAAAAGCAGAAGATGACTGATGGCCTTAGCAAGCATCCTGGCAACAACGGTCAGGAGGAGAGTGAGTTGAAATTTGGGAGGTCAAACTGAGCTATGTTGAGACTGTGGCTGCCACTCTGAGTCTCCTCAGCGCCCACCCCCTGGGGCCTGAAAGCATTGCTGAATGAAGTCTGGATAGGAAATTTTTCAGGCCTGTGCCGCATCTCGCTACACCTACTTTCTGTCCATTTCACAGATGAGGCAAGAGGCACCTAGAAAGGTACAATTCAAGATAGCAGCACAGCCAGGACGAGGACAGAACTGAGCCCCCTATCCTTCCGGTCAAATGCCTTTCTCTTGGCTCTCCTGGGTCAGTGAGGGAGCCATGGGCATACCCCTCTAAGGAGATCATTAGAACCCCAGGGGCAAATCAGGAAGAGTTGGAGACTAAAATTCTGAGAACAAGCCTTGTGGAAATGGGGCTGCATTACCCCAGTGTGCCACTGAGTGGTGCTTTTGGGCCATGCACTTGGCTCCAAAGACATTTCTCTGAACAGCAACAGAAAAATGCTTAACCTTTAAAAAAAAAAGTACATCTTACTTTGGGTGAAATTTGATGGCAGATTGAATGCGTTTTCCATGGTGTCATGGTTTAGCTTTTTTTGTCCTTGCTTTTCATTGACTAGACATGTGATATTCCTGGTGGCTGTGGAAACCACACAGCATGGGACCTGTTCTCTTATCTCATTGTTGGGGAAACTGGCCTGTCCCCTTCTCAGGGGACAGAGTGTGCTGCCCAGCTCTGGGTCCTGCTGAAAGGCTGCCTTGGAAACCATCCTCAGGACCTGAGAACTGCAGCTCTCTGCAGGAAAGAGCTCACACAGGGCTCCTGTGCAGATGTTGGGGGATTATGGAGAGGCAAATAGAAGTGAGCAGGAGATTTTTCTCTCTGGCAGTCCCTGGAGAATCTTTTGGTAGAGAGATTCCCCACATGTGTCCCTTCAACTTTGTTCCAGACAAGCCCATCTTCAACCTAAAGGGCATTTATTGAGCACCTAGTATATGCCTGTCACCATGTTCACACTAATGTTGTGAACAGCTTGATTTATCCATCTCTAACATGAATGACTGCTTCACTCCAGTTCAAATATTCTTTATGATTCCAGAATTCTACCTGCTTCTGTGGTCTTTTCTTCATTTTGATACCTCCAATTATCCCAGTCAGACTTGGCAAAGGGACTCACATTGAGCAGAAGTGTGCACAAGAGCAGTAGTTCGCAACCAGGGGTGATTTTGCCTCCCATGGAACATTTGGTAATGTTTGAGGACATTTTCGGTTGTTAAACATGGGAAGTGCTGTTGATATCTAGTGGGTAGAAGCCAAAGTTACTGCTTAACATCCTATAATGCACAGGATAGCCTCTACCCCAATAAAAAATTATCCACCAAAAAAAAATTCTACAGGGAGAGTGACCTCTCACTGGTCAGCAGGAGCTCATTGGTCTTCTAGCATGTATGTCTTTTCTGTTCTCCATAGTAGTGAAACATGCTTTGTGTTTTCAGCAGTCCCCATGGTCTTTGTGAACCATGTGTGGCATCAGGACAGGCTGGGGAATGGAACAGAATAAATCTCATGTGACATCAGCCCTGGGACCACCCTCACAGGGTCCAGGTAAAACTGACTATTTTTTCTGCATCCACTCCAGGTTCTGGCTGGCTGTTCAAGATCTAAAGAAACAACCCCTCCAGGATGTGGCTAGAAGGGTGGAAGAAATCTGGCAAGAGTTTCTGGCTCCAGGAGCCCCAAGTGCAATCAACCTGGATTCTCACAGCTATGAGATCACCAGTCAGAATGTCAAAGATGGAGGGAGACACACATTTGAAGATGCCCAGGTTGGCTTCTCCACTCGAATGGTGTGTCGTAAGATGTTCTTTGTGCACTTCACCACTCAGCCCATTAACACAAGTTCAAGGTCTTATGAATAGTTATAGTTTTAGGTTTTATTATCTGTAAGTCTATCAATGGACAACATTCGATACGTACACAATGATTCCAAGATTGTTTTTTGTAGGTTACATTATTACATAGACACAGAAATTTATAGCTAATGATGCTCCACAACTTAAGATGAATTGGGTAAACCCAGCCTGGTAAACCCATCATAAGATGCAATTATATACTATCAGAGCTTACCATTCACAGTGCACTATTGAGCTCATGGCTGATTGGAACCTGCAGCCCATTGCCACTGCCCAGCATCTGAGATCTTATTGTCTATTGGTAGGCTTGGAAAAGATCCAATGTCTACCAATTAACCAGCATTGGGAAGTAAAAAAAACTCGTAAATCCAACCACCATAATTGGGGTCCATCTGAATATGCTTTATCTTTTCCTAGATAATCTCAAAGTTTTCCAAAATCTGAAGTCTTGAAACAGATCAGTAGTAGAATCTGAAAACCATATAGATAAAGTGGGTACAGTCACACACATGTATGTAATTGTAATGTCCACACTCACAATCACCATTCTGCACTGCTCCCACGGGGGTCTCCAACTGTACAGTTAATATTTTTGGGGGCACTTTTCTAATCCAGGCCCTGGTTATGGACTCGTGTGAGAAACCAACAAGTAAATGGACCATTTCAATGGTGTGAGAAGAGCCCTGAAGGGCGGAGGGGAAGTCTTCAATCCACAGGGTTAAAGCAAGCCCACAGGGGGCGTTCCCAGCCCTGCAGGCACAATTGGGATGCTCACAGATGCTTGGGGGGCTGGCAAAAGGAACAGAAGCACCCTAAACAGCAGGCTTAATCTCAAGGGCTGAGAGATGTCACTTCTAAAGATAGACATCAGACTTGTTTCTTACTTCCTGTCCCCTAATTTTTAGCTCCTCCCACCATCCCACACTCAGTGACAGGGCTTAAGAGCTTGCTGTTTTCTTGACCTTACTCCTCCTCATTTCTTTCACCTGTGGGATAGAGAATTGGGGTGGTTTGCTCCAATGCAGACATTGTATCTAATCTAGGAAACTCAGTGTAGCTGCACCAATGCAAATAATGAGGACACAGCCGGTGACCCTTGTCATTTGCTCAGAACTTCAGAATGGAAACCCCTAACAACCTAACTCCATACCTATTTCTTCTCTCATCATGAACTCCACCAAATGCCTGTGCCAGACAGATTCGATTCGGTAAAACTCAGTCAGTATCTTTACCCTATGACATCATGGGTCCTTCATGTGCAGCTGTGCAGCAAAATATCTGAGTCACAAGAACTCTTTTTTTTCCCTTTTTTTTTTTTGTATATGATTGTGTATATGCTCCCAAGTGCCATATCGACGTAGCCCTGTGAAGAAGGTGCTGGGGAAGCTCCATGGGGTTCCCTCCATGGATAGTCTGAAACATGAAACTCACTTCATCATTCATGAAACCTCAGGGATGCTGGTCAGAACCATGATGTACCTAGCAAATTACTGCTCTAAGCACGACATCAAGAAGGATTTATTTGAATCTTTTATTATGGAAACCTTAAACTATATGGAAAAGTGGAAAGAGCAGAACCACAAACCTTAAAGAGCCCTTACCCAACCTCAACCATCTCCTTTTATCTGTGTCTCTACTTCCTTTTTTTTTTTAAACCTGGATTATAAGAGACTGGCCCTTTTGTTTTAGCATTACCACAATACCATCATCACAATTTAACAAATTAGCAATAATCTCTTCCTATCACCAAATGTCAGGCAAGTGTTTAAACTTATAAATGCCCTTTTGAAAAAAAAATCATTATTTAAAATCAGAATCCAAATAAGGTGCACAAGTTGCAGTAGATTGACATTTTGGTATCTTTTAAATGAAACTTCCCTTTAGTTCTGTCCTGCCTCGTCTCCATGCAATGTAGCTGATGAAGGAATTAGATGCTTTGTTCTGGAAACATTTTCAGTCTGGGCTTTTCTGATTGCATCCCTCTGGTGCTGTTTCACATGACCTCTTATCATCTATATTTCTTATAAATTGGTTGCTTGACTTAGATATTTAATCAGATTTAGGTTTGATTTTTGTGGACAAAACTACTTCATGGATTGTGTTATACTCTCTTGTCAGAGGGCACACAACCTCTGACTCTTTTTGTGATTTTAGCAACTATTGGTGTTTATTGATTAGATCTATTAGTTAGGGTCACAAAATGCTAATGTTCTCATGTTATCATTCTTTCTTCATTTATTAGCTGGAGTACTTCCATAAAGAGAAATTCTCTCAACTACTGTTTGATTAAGTAGTAGCACAGTTTATGTAAGCAAGGTGGATAGGTGATTGATTCTTTCCTGATATTAAAAACAAAACAAAAAATGAATTGGTTACCAGAGGAAGTGATAGGAAATCATGTTGAAAACTAGCAAATAAAAGGAAAGAATCCATCAGGCAGAAACACAGGCAGATCTGTGTTTTAATCTATTTTGTATGGGGTTTTTGTTTGTTTGTTGTTTTGTTTTGCAGTACTAGGAATTGAACTCCAGGCTTTCTCACTTGCTAGGCAAGCACTTTACCACTTGAGCCACACTCCCAGTCCTTTTGCTTTTAAATAGGGTCCCATATTTTTGCCTGAACTGGCCTCAAACTGTGATCCTTCTACCTCAAGCCATGATACTTCCAGCATAGCTGGATTACAGATGTGCACACCCCCATGCCCAGCTTGTTTTTGAGATGGAGTCTCACTAACCTTTGTCCCATCAAACTGCAATCCTCCTGTCTCCACCTCCAGAATAGCTGAGTTTACAGGCATGTACTACTATATCCAGTTATTTTTTGTATTGTTTTTTTTGATGCTTGGATCGTGCCATCTCTGGCTAGTGGGAGCCTTCTGACATGACCTTATTAGTCTTTGATGTTGTCCAAATAGCAAGGAAATGAAGATGTTCCAGGCTGTCTGCCAGACCTGGAAGAAGCCATCTCTCTAAGCACTTCTGATTCCTCTTAGTGGGAAATGGTTTTTAGAGGCCACTTAGGTGTATTCATTGTTCCTGGATTGTTCCTTGCTTCTAGGCCTTTTCAATAGATGGAGCTAAGAAACATATTGTTGTTTGTAATAAAGATACTTCATGAGTTCCTACTGATACTTTCAATCCAAATTCAGAACTATGGGGGGGCAGTGTTTATTTGACCTCTTCTTTCTTAAATCAGTGCCTGCTTTTTCTATGCTGAGAATCTAGTTCTCAAGGACACTGTGGATAACAGCATAATTATTCATTTAATTACTCAGGATTACCATACATGGACACAGAGCAGTCAACAATATGACTATTGTCTGATCCTTTAACTGTTGCATAGTATTCCATTGTGTGGAGGCACTAAAGTTTAGTCAATCAGTTCTCCCCTCTGGACACATGTTTCTAATTCAAGAAAGACTTGATGGTAGAACTTGAAACTCAGCACATTGTGTCTTAACAAGGTTTTGAATACCCAGGCTTCATCAGTACTGTGCTCAATAATTTTCACGTACTTCCAAATGCATGATATATTATTTCTACAGCAATCTCATGAAGTAGAGTAGGCATAAGGATTGATCTAGGTCTAACTTCCTCATTATCTGTTACATGTAGTTGCCCATGGCTTCAAATAAAACACTCTTCCTAAACCCCATTCCAATTTCATCCTGCTCCCTATTGCTTCTTAAGTGTATTTCTACCATAAGTATACGAGGTGCTCCTTACTAGCAGAGTAACCTGGGCAAGTTACCTAAATTCCCCAAGTCTTCCTTTCCTTATCTGCAGTGATACCATGGAACTTAAACATGGGATGGAATGGGGACTAGATAAAATGAAACATGTCAACAACTAACAGTGACTGGCCCATAGTGAGATAGGGCAAATATTAACTATTTTTTCCTAATACCATTAATATTCCCTTTTTATTCTTCTGTGTTTAACATATTTGGTGGAAAATTCATATAATTCCATGTAATGTACCTACAGGCAACTCCTGTTTTGGCATACAGGTGCTCATTGACTTATAGTGAGGTTCCGTCCAATAAATTCATGGCAAGATGAAAATATTGTAAGTCAAAAATGCCCTTATTTCACCTAACCTACCAAACAGCTGAGCTTAGTTGCACAGCACGCTAGATATTGGTTCTTTCCCCTCGTGATCGCGTGGCAGACTGGGAGCTACAGTTCACTACCATTGCCCAGTATCACAAGAAAGTGTCACATCACTAGCCTGGGAAAAGATCAAAAGTCAAAGTTCAAAGTGCAGTTTCTACTGACGGCATATAGCTTTGGCACCACCATAAAGTCAAAATATTATAAATGGGATCATCCATTATAAGTTATGGATCATTTTTTCCCTCAGTTAATACGTATGGGTGTGTGGTAGGTCTGCATTGGCTATTATAACAAAACTTCACAGACTGGGTGGTTTAAACAGTGAGCATGTATTTGTCACAGTAATAGAAGTTGAGAAATACAAGCTTAAGGTGCCAGCAGATTTGGTTCCTGATGAGGCTCCTCTTCCCGGCTTCTAAGTGGCCACCTTCTTGCTATGTTCTCTCGCGACAGTAGAAAGGGAATACTCTGGCCGCTCTTCTTCTTTTTACAAGAAGACTAATCCCAGCATGGGTCTTGATCCTCATGACCTCTAAACCTCATTATCTTCTGTGTCCGTCAGGCTTTTGCATCACTGTGACCGAATACACCCAAGAAAAGCAACTTGAAGGAGGAGATTTTGCCTCACAGTTTCAGAGCTGTCAATTCATAATGACAAAGAGGCCATAGTGATGCAGAGCAGCTCACGTCATGATGCCAGGAAGCAGAGAAAGGGAGATAGAAGTGACCAGGGACGACAATCCCAAGGACCCACCTCCAGTGAACTACTTCCTCCCAGTCTTAAAGTTTTTGGAATCTCCCAAAATAGCTGGAGACCTAGGTTTTACTACATGGGGTAAACCTGTGGGTGAGACATATCATTTCAATTCATAGGAACTCTCATAGGCCCCACTTCCAATACCATCACCTTGGGGGTTAGACATTCAACGTTATGAATTTTTTTCTGGTGGCGGGGGGGGGGGGGGGGGACACAAACTTAGTCCATTAACAGAGTGACTATGCAAATAATGTGATTCTGCCTTTTACGCTACACCAAAAGGGAAGTTTAAAACTAACTTTTTTCTGTGATGGGCCAGATAGTATAAATTTCAGGCACTGTGAGATATTTGGTCTATGTCACAATTATTCAATCCTGCCAAACAGAAGCAGCTACAGTATAAAAATGTAGACACACAAATTAGTGAGTATGGCTGTGTCCTGCCTCCCCTTCCAAAAAAGGGTTTGGAATGGTTATTCTTACATTTCTATGGGACAGATAGGAAAGACTTCATTTTTGTGTGGTCACCCGATACAGCAATCTCAGGGAAAATTTTTGTGTCAGAATTGAAAGTTCCAGAGCAGCAGTTGGTCAGTGTCACGGTATTCATACTGCCTTCCCTTTTCTGATCAGTACCAGTTGTCTGCACCAAGACCAGCACAGAAGTTTCCAGGAAAGGAAAGGAGGTTAAAATCTGTAGCAGCCCATGAACAGCCAGCAAGGAGTTGCATGTAGATCTTCCAACTTGCTGGCCAAGAGTCTGCAGCTCTGCTCATACTGAGGGCCGAGGGCTCGGTTGTCACCCTGAGACCTGGAGAAACTTGAGTTCCTAAAAGAGGGCCCAGAGCCAGGGTACAGGCTCTGTTCCTGTTTCTGCCCTGTGCTTTTTTCTAGAAATGTACATTTAAGTCCTTTGAATTTCTCCCCCTCAGTTTGCCCATCTTCTAAGTAGGGATAGTGACCTTTATACATTTGGAGCTCCCACTTTGAGATCAGGAACTCTTGGGGCTACCTCAGTCAGTGATGGTTCTCAGACACCCCCCCCCACACACACACACACACTCACAGCGTTTATAATATTCTCAGAAGTAAGAGCAGGTGCTCTAATATTGGTGGCCAGAAGCCTGAGCAAAGGCCTAGCCAGATTTATGCATTCACTGGAAGAGGAGACTAGGGTGGGCTTGGCCCCTCTCTGAGGATTTGATTTTGTGTTTTATTTAACCACATGCATTGTTAGAGCAAGGTCAATTGCCTGTGTTTGCTTCCTGTGGAAATATTTCACAAGATACCCTGTCAGCATGGCCCCAGAATTTGCACTTGCATTTTGCTCATCCATTTGGCTTTTTTTTTTTAATTTATTTTTTTTGAAAAACTTTGGATTTTTTTTTTAATTTTATTATTCATATGTGCATACAAGGCTTGGGTCATTTCTCCCCACTGCCCCCACCACCTCCCTTACCACCCACTCCGCCCCCTCCCTCTCCCCCCCACCCCCTCAATACCCAGCATAAACTATTTTGCCCTTATTTCTAATTTTGTTGTAGAGAGAGTATAAGCAATAATAGGAAGGAACAAGGGTTTTTGCTGGTTGAGATAAGGATAGCTATACAGGGCATTGACTCACATTGATTTCCTGTACATGTGTGTTACCTTCTAGGTTAATTCTTTTTGATCTAACCTTTTCTCTAGTTCCTGGTCCCCTTTTCCTATTGGCCTCAGTTGCTTTTAAGGTATCTGCTTTAGTTTATTTGCGTTAAGGGCAACAAATTCTAGCTAGTTTTTTAGGTGTCTTACCTATCCTCACCCCTCCCTTGTGTGCTAAGCTTTTATCATGTGCTCAAAGTCCAATCCCATTGTTGTGTTTGCCCTTGATCTAATGTCCGCATATGAGGGAGAACATACGATTTTTGGTCTTTTGGGCCAGGCTAACCTCACTCAGAATGATGTTCTCCAATTCCATCCATTTACTAGCAAATGATAACATTTCGTTCTTCTTCATGGCTGCATAAAATTCCATTGTGTATAGATACCACATTTTCTTAATCCATTCGTCAGTGGTGGGGCATCTTGGCTGTTTCCATAACTTAGCTATTGTGAATAGTGCCACAATAAACATGGGTGTGCAGGTGTCCATTTGGCTTTTTGAAAATTTCGGCCCAAACCAAATCTTCCATAAAGGTCTGTGGGCTGTAACCATAGCCCTCAGCTGTTTGCTGTGTTGTTCCAATTTCATAGATTTAGGCTTGTGAGGGAAGGGAAAAAATGAGCCATGATTTTTTTTTTAAAGGACTCACATGTTTACTCTAAGAATTGAGTTCTTTCTTCTCAACTATAGGAAATCAGAAGATCTGTGTTGTCACCTCCTTGTTTTGTGGTGCCAGCAAGGACCCTGACCTTTTGTACTTCGGTTTCCTCATCTGTAAATTGAGAAAGGTGTCATCTCCACAGCCAGCTAAGGATTTTGGAGACATCCAAAAGGCTAATAGCCCTGAAAATTCTTTGAAAGAGTAAAAAGTGCTATATATTTGTAAGTGTGAAGTCACAAAATTAATGGCCTTAGAATTCCCTGGGATCTCATAATTCCAAGCTAATATCAAAAAGAAATTCTCTCGAGAAGATGTCTGTTCTTATAAGAAGTGTGTAAGAAATAAATGTGGAAGGTCTTAGTGTTCATCTAAGGAACTCGAACTTCCTCATCCAAAAGCAGTAGGAAAACAATGAAGGCTTTGAGCTGGAAGGTGGTAAATCAGACCCTGGTAGGCAGAATGGGCCGGAACCACGACAGGGATCCGAATCTCAGAGCTGCCAGTCTAAAACTTTGCTGGCTATGTGTAGAGGAGATAATTAAGCCCTGGGAAGTATTCAGAACCAAAGGCTTCTTCCTAGGGCACATGTCTCTTTCCAGAGCCTCCATGGGCTCTAAAAGGGAAAGGGTAGTCAGCATAGTGCAGCACAGAGGCCACTTCACTTCAGTTTCCAAAGCCTCAGAGGATCTAAACAATGTTCCAAGGACTGTGTCCATGAGTCCATTCAATCATTTATCCACCTACCCATCCATCTACCTTATGAACATCCATTCTTTTGTTTGAGTTGAGAGAACTTGACCCATGGGCTATGAAATTCTATGCTGAAGGAAACTACACAAGAAACAGGAGGCCTGAGTGACTTTTTGCCATTAGATAGAGATTTTCTAGAAGTACATCATTCTTTACAAACAAGACAAATGGTCACTGAGCCTGGGTTAGATTGGAAATTTATCCTTCAAATAGATGGATGGACAGTTGAATCAGGTGGACCAACCACACACATTGGTGTGGTTTAGTCTCTTCAAGAGGTTCCCACCTCACCTTCCTCAGTGTTCAAGCCCCACTGCTTTCCTGACCTGCAGTGATGCTGACATGCCCAACCTACTCTGTACCTGGAGTGTCTGGGACATCCAGACCTTTGTATTTGACAGTCATTTGATGGGAGCAGGAATTTGGTCTTCTTTATCCTTTGTAAGTCTTTACAGCACTAAGGTAATGCTGCATATGCTATTGGAGTTTTTAAAAACAATTTTCTTGACAACTCAATCTAGAATTATAACATGTTTAGCTACACCTATCATTGAAAAGGGGAGAAGAGGCAATTTGTCCCTTCACTTTTAACTTTGGGGAGCCCTAGGGAGAAAAAAAGTAGGTAATCAATAAATACCAGTTAAATTAAGTTTCTAAGTATCACATTTCAACAAAACTTGGAGTACCCGCTAAGTGCCAGGTATGCTAGACACTGAAAAAAAACACAGATGTATAGGTTTCCTTAAGCAACCCTCAATCTAAGTTACCAGAACTCTACTCATCAATCAACTTAGACATCAACAATTCATGGAATGACAAAAGATCAATCTCAAGGCCAGAATGAGGTCTGGGTGATAAAAGATACCATCAAGTCGATACCCACCACTGGGCTGCCTAGCAAATGTGAGGCCTTGAGTTCAAACCCCACTACCACCCCTCAAAAAAAGTTATCTCTACCCACCTAGTGGAGACAACTTTTAGAGGCAAGCAAGAGGCCTCTAGTCAAATCTTCTATTATTACCTAAACAGATGTTTAAGGGCAATTTAAGTAAAGAACGTAAGGTTTCTAACAGTTGTTTTGTCTCAACCAGTAGAGTATAATCTTATGCTTGCCCCAGATTACTCAGAAGTAGAATTCTCCCAGTTCTGGTGAAGACTGTTTATCTTTGCTCCAGTGATGGAGTGCTGATATCATGTTCCAGTATCACAAGACCATACCAAATTTCCTGGTATTAAGCCTCTATTGGAGGATGCTTCCTGGTAGACTCCAGTGCCAGACTTATTTTAATAATGAAAACCATGGCACTTCTTGGTTCAGAACGTACTCATTTTATTCTGTGGGGGGTTTTATTTTAGGAAGATGAACAGTAGAGGGAGGGATACATTTTGAAAAGAACAAATCAGTCATTTGCGATCTGGTTCTGTTTATTATCATACATAGTAGGAGTTCCTGGAGAGAAGGAATCAGAGAATTAAATTCCAAAATTTCTTTGTGGTTTCTTCTAAGCATAGATTTCTTGCACTAAGACCCATAATCTTGAAGAGGAAAAGGAAAATAATTTTCTAAGTTAATACCTATGGCATTGGGTAAAAGGAAATACTTGAAGCTGTCTTTAAAATTACCCTGATCTAAGAGTAGGGACTGAGCAGCAGGAAAATCCTGTGATCTTTGGCCAGTTGAGTGTGTCCATAAGATACTTTGCAAGGTAAAGACAAATGTTCATTTACTCTTACACCTGTTGGAAATGATGCTTACATGAAAACAAGGGATCCCCATGTCTTGCTTAAGAGGCCAAGGAAATACAGTGGGGAGAGGTCCTCATTTATCCACATGATCCTAAAATGCTCATCCAAAGCCACATTCATGAGGACACCTATCTATCTTCCTTACATGGATATATGTTGCTGTGGTATCTTTTCTTTGCCTCTTCTATGTTTGCTGAACAGATACTACATTGTGATCCTTTTCAAGACCTTTCTCTCTGCAGTACTGGGTCCTACAAGGCCCACGTGGAAACAATTTAACTTTCCCTAGGCTTCACCTAACCATGCCTAAGGTCTGAAGACCTCTGGTTGAAGATAGTTGAGTCTCTTGAAAGGTGAGACTCAAGAATACAGACTTGCTACTTATGCCTTCCTAAGAGCCCCTCAGCCCTCAATGCTTTGCCAGGTTGAGGTCTTGTTTCCAAAGGATGTTCACAGCTGCCTTCAAGCACGGAAGGCAAGTTGTGTGCCATCTGCTGTTAGGCAAGAAACCAAAGCCTCGGTGTTCACCAGGTGTGTTTGCAATTACTATAGCTAATGGTGGTGGTCCTGACTGGTTCTCCAGAGGGTTCTCCAGAAGCTACATCTACCACTACGATGACTCAGATTTAGAACTGAAGAGGAGATCCCTCACATCCTTGCAACCATAAACGGAGGGAGGGACTTACTTTGTCTCAACCAAGCAACGCTGATTCCCTTTGAAACTCAAGTTAAGGACAATGAAAAGTCAAGCACCATGAAAAGCAGAACATCCAAGTGGGTAGAGCATATGCCCTGAGTTCAGATGGTGGCTCTGTCCTTTCCTTGAGGAAGTCATTTCAGCTGTTAAGAGTTTTAGTATCTCATCTCTAAAATGGGGCTGTTCAACCCTGCACACTGCATCAGAGTGAACAGCACCAACAACTAAGGTCGTGCAATTGAACTCTGCTCTCCAATCTTCCTTTCTTCTTCTTCCTTCCTTTGTCTAGATTCTTCCAGCCTGCTGACTCATCCACATGCCATCTCTCACAAGGGCAGTCACAACATGAGTTTATTGTTATTACTCTGCATGTATAATTGTCTTTGTAGTGCTTCCACTTATATTTCTGTATTTAAAATGTGATTGTCAAGGCTAAAAAGGACCATGCGGGGACCTGAATCCAAGCCTTTGGCTCCCAATCTACTTCCTTTCCCATCACTCCACACAACGCAGCAATCACATTCTGTCCCCCACCTTTCCTTCAAGGGACTACAAGCAACCCAACAGCTCCCAAAGTCTGGGTGTTATTCCAGGAAATTTAGGAATGGAGGGCAACAATGAGGCACATACACCTGCAAAAAGAAAAATAGGGCACTTGAAAATCACAAGAAGGGCTCTTGGCTGCTGTGCACAGCTCCAGCTGAGTGGTTCCCTACTCCAGGAGGATGTTCTAAAGCTGGGAAATGAGATCTTTGCTGTTTTTAGGAGCCCACAGCAAAGAAGAGGATGTAAGGGTATTCTTAAGTGGTTCAGCTGCTCTGGCATGCTGTGGTCCAGGCCCTAGGCTTTTGTCTAATTACCTTCCCCATCTCATGTGCGAGTCACTGTGTTTTGTCTAAAAAGAAAGGAGATTTCCAAATGAGGACTCTCACTGCAAAATATTGATTTGTAGCAGGTGTGGTTTGGAGACAGCATGTACTGCTTGCTCCCTCCAGCTCCCACGTGTGTCCTCTGGACCCTACTAATCCCAGTTGGTTTTGCTTCTGCCTTAGCATCCCAGGCAAGCAGAGCACCCCATCATCAGAGCAGCCTGGCCCAAGAAGGGAAAATGATGGTGGTGTGGCCTCAGGGTGGCATCCTGCATTACAACTGTCAACCACTCCAGGGGTGTGAGTCCCTCCCACCCCTGGTGTCTGGTGTGATTTAGGCCTTGTAGCACGGCTTTCTCAACATGTGGAAAGCTGACCTCATCCTCCCTGGAGCAGAAGCTTCTCCACTGGATCCAGATGCAGGTGTGACCTCTGGCAGTTTTGCTGGTTCATAACCCACTCAATCATCTCTCTTATAAAAAGAGGATGATGAGGGAGAAAAGAGGGGAAAGGAGTGAGGAAGACAAGACAAAGAGAGCAAAAGAAGAAAAGCAAAAACCTCTTTTCCCTCATCCCCTTAGGACTTCCCTCCCAGTGGGGGCTCCCTGGTCTTGCCAGCGGCTCCCTCATACTTTGCAGGTTCTGGATATACATTTCCCTTAAGACTGGTTGTCTGCAGAGCAGGGGAAACAAACCAGAGCCCCTCATAAATCAGTAGAGGTCACTGCCAAGAGCTCTGTACACTTGCTGTCCCTGGCAGTGATAAACTCATTGCATTTGGGAAATGGCCAAAGACCCTGAGTCTGATCTTAATTCTCATTCCCAGAAAAGTCGCAGCTCTGTTCATCCACCCCCTGTTTACTGTCTTTGTGTTTCCTAGACAAAGCTGGAAAGGAGGAAGGAACACAGTTCTATAACTGGGTGCATCAAAGGCTGCATTTCTTTGTTTGGGGGAGGAGGAACAGGACAGGGGAGTCACGAATCACTAGGCTGTGGAAAAGGGAGGCCCATGTCAGAGGAAGGCTGAAGTCATGGGTCCTGCAAGGGGGCTAGGAGATCTGCAGAGCTTCTCGGATTCTGTTTTTATCACATCTGAGCCTTGGATCTGCCCCTATTCTATTCCCTTGTGAGGTGATTTGAGATTGTCATATGGTGGTGAAGGCCTAGTGATGGAGTTGTCAGGGTAAGACCACCAAGAAACCCACCCTCCAATGGCTCATACTCTTCTTGCTCCCTGCCTTCTCCCCATATCATCCTTGCCTTGAGAGCTGGCTTTGGAGTTGGGCATATGACATAGGGACTGTGACAGCAGTGCCTCAAATGCTCCATTGGACCCACCACCTCCTGGCCAGGAAAGTAGATCGATGCCTGCTGCTCTTTCCTCTTTGCCACATCATCCCTCCTGTCCTGGTTGATCAGACGATGCAACATGACACCAGGCCTCCCTTCCCAGCTCCTGTAGAACTGGGAGACACATTTCTCTGGGCCTGCTCAAATCTCCCTGCCTTGATGAGTTTTCTGGCTCATCGACTACCTTTCCCCTCCCTTGGGAGTCTAGGCCATCTAAAGTCACACCCACTCACAGCACATGTACTTCTTCTTCTCTGCAGATCTTAACTCAATTGGCTATGGTCTTCTTGGTGCAAAGTCCACCTTGCCTACAGAATTTAAGCTATGTGACAAAGAGTCCTCTTTGTCTTGTTCAGCCTGTAATCTCAGTGCATGGCACCAATACAGGAGATGCTCAATAAATATTTGCTGACTATTGTCACCATGAAATGTTTAGGCCTGTGCTTTATCCTGCTTTATTTCATGGACAAGTCTTGCTTTTAATGTACCAGGCTTTTCCTGCCCACAACGAGGCCATAGGAATTAGTTGGATCAAGGTTAAAATTTGTTGCCAAGGCCAGAAAGGCTAGACTAAGAGAGTTTCTCTTACTCCTCTTACAGAAGCAGAGTGGTATTGGGAGACATACACTGGGGATTTAGATTCCTAGGAAAAGCCAAACAAGAAGTAGTGACCATTGTTTTGAACAGCGGTTTGGAGAGGGTCCAAGTGTTAGCACAGACCTTTCCAAATGATTCAGGAGCCACCTGGCTCTGCAGGCCAGACAGAAGCAATGCCTGACACAAGAGACAGTGAGTCATTTTCACTTGGGGTTAACATTTGTACTTAAGATTCAAACGTTAGAACAGTTTAAAGAGACAACAAATGAAAGCCAAGACCAATGACGCCCCTCAGTCTGGGCTCTAGGGCTGTTAGAGACAGTTGAGCCAAAATGCTTACACTCCTTTGTGAGGAATGAGAGCCTCCTTCTCCTTCCCTACAGAGAGTAGGAACTTGATCCAGTCATAAGCCAAAGTAAGCATGGAGATTGCAAACTTGCTAAACATTAAATTCAAATAAGCATTTCAGTGAATCAAGAAACGATGTGTATTAGTGTGTTGTCTGTTACTATAACAAAATACCTGAATCTGGGTATTTCATAAAGTGAAGGAATTTATTTCGCTTATAGTTTTGGAGACTGAAAGTCCAAGATCAGACTGCCCCATTTGTTGGGCCTCTGGTTAGGCTCCCTACTGCTCCCACCTCCATCACTACCACTGTATCACAGTAGTATATGGCATCAGGGTATGGAGAAAGATTGCATGGTGAGACAGAAGGCAAGAGGCAATCAGGCCAGGCTTGCTCTTTTTATAACAACTTACTCCTGCAGGAACTAACCAAGATCCTGCAAGAACTACATTAATCCTTTCCAAGAGCATTGTCCCCAGAAACCTAACTACCTCCCAGTAGGCCCCCTTAAAGGGTCCATTACTTCTCAACATACACTGCCACACTAGGGACCAAGCTTCCAGCATCTGAACCTTTGGGGGACACACATAATCCATGGCACCATGTAAATTCAAGTAAATGTTCAACTGTACAAGGGACAAACTACATCCATAAAAAATAGTAAACATACCCTTAAGAGACTTAAACTAAGGTGGACTGGATTTCTGTGTGAAGTTTTCATAAAAACATTACACAATAAGTTTGTAAAATCAGAAGACATCTGGACAATTAAAGTAGCCTCAGAACCAAGTCACTGTTTAATTTTGCTTGGTTCCTTTTGCAGTGAGTCCATTCCCATGGTGGGGAGAGGTGTTACTCCTCTGATTTTGCAAATATTGGGCTGTTGTAGGAGGAATAAAGTTGGTCCCAAACAGAACTCTTTGGGAGGAGAGGGGGCCCTACATGTGACCCCAAGATTCCTTACTTTCTGCTTGCATTTTCTTTGTTTTTCATTAATTTCAACTGATAAGTAAAAATTGAATGTATTTACAGTGTTTTCATATACATATACATTTTGGAATGGCTAAATAAAGCAATTTTACATATATAGCACCTTACATGCTTAGCTTTTGGTTAAGAACACTTAGGATCTACTCTTGGCAATTTTTCAAGTATGTAATATATGGTTAAGACCTCTAGACACCCTGATATACAATAGACCTCTTGAGCTTATTCCTCCTGTCTAACTGAAATGTTTTGTCCTTTGACCAACATTTCCCCTACCCTCCCTGCCTTGCTCCCCACAGCCCTGGCAACCACCATCCTACACTCTGCTTTTATGAGTTTTTAAGTGAAGTCATGCAACATTTGTCTTTTTGTGCCTGGCTTGATGTAATGTCCTATAGATTCATCCATGCTGTGGTTAATGACAAGATTCCATTCTCTTTTAAGGCAGAATAGTATTCCTGCGTGTGTGTGTGTGTGTGTGTGTGTGTGTGTGTGTGTGTGTGTGTGTAACATCTCCTTTATCTATTCCCCAGCTCATAGACACCCAGGTTGATTTTCTATCATGGCTATTGTGCTCTCATTTTTTTTTTAATCTGGCTAGGGAGAAGGTCTTGGTAAGCCCTGGCTGTTGCTCTAGCCTCATCTGACCAGGCATCTTGAAAATGTGCCTCTCAGCTGAGGGGAGGTCTTTGCTTCCTCCTTCCATGCCCTACTCTGGGAAGAGGCTCCCAGTCAAAAATCCTGCCTCTCAGTCGGGCCCTCCCTCCTCACTGACCAGCCCTCCATTCCTGCTGAACACTGAGGTTTTTGCCCAGCTTCGTAGAATGAGCAGTGAGACCATGGGGGTGATGCTTCCTTTATAAGAGCAGCTGCTAACAATCCCACCCTCCCACTTAACAGGTCCTCTCTTGGAACAATCAAGCTGTCCTGTGCAGCTGAGATGAATTCCACCTCAATGGATAAAGAATCCTTTTCCAACACCAAGTTCTCTGCCAAGACTTTCCTGCCTTTGATGAGAATAGATGTTAGGAAGGAACTATGTGCCGGTAGAACTTAGCTGGAAGTCAGGGGTGAAATCTGTTGTCAAGGCCAAAATGTAGATGCATCTAGGAGCATTTGCAGAGAAGAGGCAGCACCATCTCACCACACCTGCTCCCCCTGGATGTCACCCTCAGGTCTGGTATATTTGTCCACGTGCTCCCTAATCTGGTTGCCAAGAGCCCCCTTCCAGGACAAGGTGATGGATCTAATATGCACAAACTGATCCAATTGCATCATTGCATATGAATGTATATTTTAATTAAACCTGTTACTTAAAGGTACTTGTAGATTCACATGCAATTATAAGAAATAATATAGAGGGCTGAGCATGGTGGCTTGCATCTGAAATCCCAGCTATTCAGGAGGCAGAGATCAGGAGGATCATGGTTTGAAGCTAAAGTTAGTAAGACCTCATCTCAACCACTAGGTTAGACATGGTGTCCTGTACCTGTTATCTCTGCTGTGGGAGAGGAATAGATAGGAAAATCCCCATCTGAGACTGGCCTAGGCAAAAACAAAAGACCCTATCAGAAGAATAACTAAAGCAAAAAATGGCTGGGGGGCATGTCTCAAGTGATAAAGCACCTGCCCAGCAAGTACAAGGTCCTGAGTTTAAACCCCAGTAGTAAAAGAAGGGAAGGAAGGAAGGAAGAGAGGGAGGGAGGGAAGGAGGGAGAGAGGAAGGGAGGGAGGGAGGAAGGAAGGAAGGAAGGAAGGAAGGAAGGAAGGAAGGAAGGAAGGAAGGAAGGAAGGAAGGAAGGGCAGGAGAGAGAGGGAAGGAGGGAGGGAAGAAGAAAGGAAGAAAGAAAATAGAGATGTACTATTTATCCAGACTCCCCATGGCAAGATCTTGCACAACTACAGTACAGTATCACAACCATGATACTGACATGGCTGTAGTCCACTAAGTTATTTAGATTTCTCAGTTTTACTTGTACCCGTGTAGTGTGTATGTACTTAATTCTATATAACGTTGTATGTGTAAGATGTGTCAAGATACAGAATCATCTATCACCACAAAGATTCTTTCTGTCACCTTTTATAACCACCCTTTTCTCCTTTCCCCTCCTCCCCCATCCCTAACCTTTGGTGATCACTAATCTGCTCTCTACTTCTATAAGTTGTCATTTTGAGAAAGTTTTACAGCCAGGCACTTGTGGCTCAAGTCTGTAATTTTAGCTACTTGGGAGGCTGAGAGATTGGGAGGATAGCAGTCAAGGCCAGTTGGGGCAAACAGTTCTTGAACTCTAAAACACCCAGAACAAAATGGACTGGAGGCATGGCTCAAGCAGAAGAGTGCCTGCTTTACAAGCATGAAGCCATGAGTTCAAACCCTAGTCCCACGTCCTGCCCTCCCCCAAAAAATGGAATCACAGTGTATAACCTAGAGATTGGCATTTTCACTCATCATAACGCCCCTGGATTCTTCCAAGTTGTTGGGGAAAATATCAATAGTTTGTTTCTTCTTATTGCACCCCAACAAGACACCTAGACCCAATAACAAATCCTTTGGGATGTGATCCTCACGGACCATTTACTCTAAGAGAGAAAATAATTTTTTTTTTGGTGCTTCTGAGAGTGTGGGCGGGAGAGGTAGAACATGTTACAAGTTTTCCTAGGTTCAAAAACCATACCTGAGGACTGGCAGAGTGACTTAAGTGGTAGAGCACCTGTCTAGCAAGTGTGAAGCCCGGAGTTCAAACCCCAATACTGCCAAAAAAAATGCAGACAAAAAATATACCTAGGTTCCTTTGTTTCTTTCCCCCCAAAAAAGTGGTCAAAGCTAGTTCCTCTAGCTTTGGCTGACAGTTCTTTCTCTCGTCTCCTTGCTTCCCTCCTTCCCTAGGAGCACATCTACAAGCTGATGAAAAGTGACAGCTATGCCCGCTTCCTCCGGTCCAATGCTTACCAGGACCTGCTGCTGGCCAAGAAAAAGGTATCTTTGGGAAGGGCAGGCTTGTCTTTCTGAGCACTGTTGACTCTTGCTGCTGCTTGCTGCTGGTGTGAAATGAGAATTTCATCCCTTGGGTTTTATTTATTTTCTCCTTTCCTCTTTTCCTTCTCTCTCTGCTCCACTCCAATGGAAAGAGTTAGGATGTCACTGCCCCAGCCCTAGTCAAGGACAAAAGGATGTGGCATCTAGCCTGCCTCCATCTCCCCATTGCCTCTGTCTGCATGTTATGCCTACTGAGAGGGGAGTGTGACCAAATACCATGGCCACAGTGGCTCAGCACAGGAGTGCTGAGCTGGCAGTAACCCCAGCAAATCTCAGGACACCAGAGAGAGCAACTAATTGCAAAATCCAGGTTCCTCCCGACAAACCTCTCCTCACCAGCCTAGAGAGGAGGAGTCTGAGGCAAGAATCAGGGCAGTCTGTCATGGGGCAGAAAGCCTTGTTCGTTTCAAGGGAGCAATGCAGTATCTGAAGTCATCCCCAGGATTGGTCCCTCCTTGACACACCCTTCCCCACCCTCACTTGCCCTGCAGTGTTTCCCTTTTCTTTCAAGAAGTAACTGCATCCCAGTTCCTGCCTTCTCCACTTAAAATTAAGCCATGGCTCCCACAATCCTTGGAGTCATGAATCTGTGGGCCTAGGGACCCTCAGCATGCAGTTGATGAAAGCAACTAAAGCAGGGATTCAGCTGGATTTGGGGGTGGGTAAGTAAGAGCAGGGAGATGCATGGGGCTGGGAAAGGGGAAGCAAGAGACAGGGCTCATGATTCCAGAATACCTGCCAACACTCTGCACTTTTCAACTGCAATCTGAGGCCCATGTGTGGTTAAGTGTGGCTTGACTTGCACCAAATTCCACACCTTCCATGCCATATCACATAGGAGCACATGCATCCCTTTCTTCTCCCTTCACAGCCTCCCAACTCCAGTCCCCAAGCATGTGGTTGTCCATCCTCAGGCTCTCTTTTGGGCTGCCTCTCAGCCACACACCCTTCCCTGTGTATTGTCAACCTTGTGTGCGAGGATCCTGTCTGCATACCTGGTTGGTACAATGGGACTCCAGAGTCTAGGACAGGGGTTTATATCCTGCCTGCCTGCCCCTAGGTAGCTCTCAGAAGAACCCTAAGAGTCTGAGAAAGAAACAAGAGCATCCAGAAGGTCCAGAATGTCAGAAACCCAGCTCTGTTGGCTCCTGGGTCCCTCTGGCAGGTGTGGCTGCTGTGAGGAGAATGTGAAAGCTGGCTTTGTGCCAACTTCCTTGCTGGAGGATGTCAGTGAAAGG